>NW_020175393.1:1549999-1557647 GCF_003031525.2 Neophocaena asiaeorientalis asiaeorientalis | reverse complement strand
GACTTAAACCTGCAGGACTGACCAGGGCCACTGCCCCCCCAACTGGCCCTTTTGAGCAAATGAGAGAGAGGCACCTCTCGGGGTTTCAGAGCCTTGTCACCCTTGAGCCTAGTGCCCTGGTGCAGGGCCCAGCCTGCACAAGTGGTGCATGCCCCGCCCCCCCTCCCCCACTCCGGCTGTCTGCACACGCTAGAGAGGAGAAAACTTTAAATGCCACCCAGTCCTCAGGTCACACCCACAGATGCATCGGCAGTGTTCCCTCGAAGCCTTTCAGAAACGTCTGGCCTCTGTCCACGTGTGCGCTGAGCCTGCACCCGGCCCTCTGCACCTGCCCACCGCGCCTCCCTGGCCCCCCCGCAGGTCCCTAGGCCACGTCACCCCTGCCTTCACCACTCATGAGTGTCAGGCCAGGCCCATCCACAGGAACCGGCCCAGGACACTTCGGGGCCGGGGAGAGGCCCTCACACCTGTGCCCGCACACAGACCCCACTCCTGTTCCCGCAACGGCAGCTGCGCCTCCCAGCCTCACAGACCTTCCTCCCTGTGGTTCACAGGAACCCTGGGGGAGGCGGGGTGGACGATGAGGTGCCATGACCCTCACTTGACAGAAAGGGAGAGAGAGGAGCAGACAGGTGCCCGCCCCGCTACTCCCCAGCAGCCCACTCTCGTGGGGCCCGAGGATGAGATGCTCCTGTCCCTGGGAGCTGAGGTGGCATGGCCTATGAGTGCCCACTTGGCTCACATGAGCAGCCAAGGAGCCTGAGTGCCAGCTGGGCCCAGTCTACCCCAACCCACTGTGGTGCCTGCCTGTGTCCAGGGGCTGCTGGCCAGCCCCACCCAGAAGACAACGGGGGGAGAGGGCAGAGCTGTGTCCTGGAGTGCTCTGGGCCCAGGGATCCTCCTCCAGCCTGGGCATGGCTGGCACCAGGTTTGGGGGCCTATCAGGAAGGGAGAAGGCAGAGAGGACCCCCTCCGTGGGGTCCATGAGGAGTGCTATGTCCACAAGGGAACACCAGGGGTCCACGTGCACCCAGGGAGCCTACAGGCTGCCCTCCAGGGCCCCCACCCTTCCCAGCAGCCAACACTCTGAGAGGAAGTAATTAGGGCCCAGGTGAGTCATATGATTACAAGGCTGCCTCCCAGCTGACTCAGGGGGACAGTCCAGATGGGCCCTTCCACGGGCCTCAGCTCAGGGCCTGAGTCAAGGATTCCAGGAGGTGGCGGGCCTGACCAGGAAGCCCAAGAGAAAATAAAGCCCCAGCCCACTTGTGAATCACTAGCCAGTCTCATCTCCAAGCTCTCCCCTGAGCCCAGGCTGGGGGATGGGAGGGGGTGGGGCTCCCCACTTCACTGGGCTGGGCGGGGCTGGGGCAGGAGGCCAGGTTGCTGCAGTTTCCCTACCCCCACCTCAAGCACGCCCATCCATCCAACAAACAGCTATTGTTATCAATCATGATAATTATTCAGAGTGGCCACCATGTTCTGACATTGAACTTCAGCTCTGCACAGGCCTCGGGCTGGACACAGTGGGGCCCCATGGAGAAGGCCAGACACACATCTGTAAATAGCAGTTGTGTTGATAAGAGTTGGGCAGTGTGAGCTCTCTCTCACACGTGTGCTGGGGGCTCAGCCAGGACCAGCACGGGAGGGAATGAACCGGCGTCCTACCCGGAGCCAGCTGGACCTCCTGGCAAACAGCACCTCCTGGTGTCCAAACTGGGCCTGGCCCTCCCTCCCATTGGATGCCCACGAAGCCAGGTATGAGGGTGTGCCCTGCCACGGCCAATACTCAAGCCCATCCTTGCTTCTGGGATTAGATAGGGTTGGGCCTTCTAGATGTCTGGACCTCCCTCTGCCCAGGATCCCCAAAGGTGCTTGGCACTGAGCATGGCCTAGTGGGCCCTGACCAGGGGCAGCAGGATGGAGCCCTGCCCCCCACCCCTGTGGCACCTCTCCATCAACCCCAGGGCCCCCTCACCTGCCCCCTAGCCCAGCCCCTGAGGCAGGTCCCCATGGTCCCAAGGCTGCTTTCCTGGCTTTGTCCCCGTGATGGCTGGGCAGGAACTTCCTGCTGGAGAATTCCCGGATCCTTCGAGGAGGCTGCAAGCCAGGCCTGGGAACTTAGGAGGGAGGGAAACCAGGGCTGCTCTGACTATGACGGGTGGGTCTGTGGTAGCAGGGGCTCCCCCAGCGCTCACTCTGGGCCCCAGGTCCTTCCCCACCCCTGGGTCAGGTGCATTAAACCTCCCATCCTCCAGCTCAGATGGAACCCAGGGCTCTGCAGCTGGGGTGGCCTGGCAGCCTGTAGGCATGGACTAGAACTAGACTGGGAACCCTGAGCTTGTTCCTGGGTGGAGGATGAGGGGCCAGGTCGGCAGACAGACAGGCAAGAAGGCCAAAGTCAAATTGAGTTTTATTAATAACATCACAGGCCTGAGTCTGAAGAGTGGGGACAGTGTGTCGGGCAGGCCCACCCTGCAGACACATGGACACCATTTATTAAAGACCCCTTGGCCCCAGGGGCTCCTTGAGGTGCCCTAAGAGGAGGCGGATACATCTCTACACAGGCTGCAGGGACCCGGGGCAGGGCAGACTCAGGCCAGCACCAGCTTCACTCTGGAGGCCAGTTTTCCATCTCATTCATCTCCTCAAGGAGCAGGTGCTGGGGGGCGGAAGTGGGTGAAGGAAGATGCCTTTGCATCTTTGGGCTCTCCTCTTCCTGCTCTGTACCCCCAGAACCATCCCACCTGCCCTCAGAGACAAGCACCCCAAGGTCACCTTTCCAGACCCTCCCCCAGGTGCCCACAGCAGGCCAGGCCCACTAGCCCTGAGCCACCTCCCTCCCATAGAATGGAGGTAACCTTCTTCCTCCAGCTTGGGAGATTCCTGGGAAGCCCCTGGAGCCAGGCACCCCAGCCAAGCCCTCCCCTCCTTCACCTCTATCCTAGACACCACACCAAGGGGGCTCTGCATCCTTCCCTCCAGCCTAGGGTGGTGCTTCTGGTGCCTCAGCGCCCCTCCCCCAGGTCCCCAGCATTCCCCAAAGGCTGGGGGGAAGCTTCCTTCCCCCCTCAGCTTGGTGTCTCTGAGGGCAGATAAGGAGAGAGTAGGGGGAGGTAATGAGGACAGAATCCTTGTAACACCCACAGCAGGAAGATATTCCTGAGGCAGCCCTGTCCCCAAGTGAGGACTCAGCTGGTCCTCTACTCCAGAAACTCCCTAGGGGCCCCCAGTGATGCTCAGGCTACCCTAGGACTGTGACCCCTGGGGCTGGGGCAGGCCGGCTCAGGGGGTGGTCCTGGAGTGGAGGAGAGAGGGGAGGAGAGCTCCCTTTAGCAGGAAAAGACAAAAGCAGGGGCCCTGCCAGAGTGGCCACCTGTGTGGTTTAAGGTGAGGTTCTCCAGAGCACAGAGGGGCACCCTGACACATAGCCTGCAGGCTCAAGACAACGGGAAGGCTGCCCCTCAGTACCCGGTAGGCAAGTATTTCTGGTATTAACGACCCCCAAGGGGTGAGTCATAATCCCTGACACTGGAGTGCCCTTTGAAGTTGAGGGCTACACACTCCGTCAGCTCATTTGATCCTCCAATGGTCCCCTTTTCAGGTAAAGAAACCAAGGCCCACATTCAAAGTCACAGAGCAAGTCATGCCAGGTCAGAGACTTCGACTAAAGACTTTGTTCCTTCCTTTTGTAAACTACACACACAGTCAGGGGCAGATGTCCACTGAATGAAAGGATGAGCTGATGAATGAGTGGAAATTAACCCAAAAAGGACATTGACACATTTTTCATCAACATATCCATCAATGTGCACTCAGAGAAGCTGGGACAGGCCTAACCTTTGAGGCCAATGTCAAGTAGGGTGGGCTGTAGGTGGTCCTTGGTGTGACCAGGTAGGTAACTCCCCCGCACCTATGTGTGTTTGTGGGAGTTGGTGTGGGTGTGAATGGGAGAGAAAACAGAAAAAGAGCAACATTATGCGAATGACAGATGTGCAGGAAAGCCTTAAAGCCACCTAGACAAGTCCCCTCAATGTAGAGATGAGGAAACTGAGGCCCAGAGAGGGGAAGGGACTTGCCCAAGGCCATACAGCAAGTGAACGGCAGTGAAGCCTTAAAAATGGACTCAGGTCAAGTGAGAGAGAGACCGATGGAGGCGTGCGTGTGCAGGGGGTCAGGATCCTGCTCTCAGAGATACCACCACCAAGAAGGAGTTAAGCATTTCCTGCCCAGCATGGGGGCTGGAGCCTGGGCCAGCAGCTGCAGAGAGGGGAGGCCTCCAGCCCCACTCTCCCTAGGGCTCTCAGGCAGAGGGTGGGGGCGGGATGGGCGGGCATACCTGGACATCCACAATGCCTGCCTCCTCCAGGGTGATCTCTGGCTGGGTCAGCAGCTTCCGGCCCTCGTGGCCACCCATCTTCCAGAGGCGGGACTCCCGTTGCACTACCAGAAGCTTCTTTAACTCCGACTCCACGAAACCTGAGAGTCAGAGAGATGGGCCTGGGACAGGCAGGAGAAGGGTGGACAACCTGCTGGGGATCGAAGGGAGAGGAGGTGGCTCTGGCTCTCCAAACCTCACCCAGCCCTGTGCATCCCCTGGTCACCCCCAGCTAGGTCCCTTCTCCATCCAGTCCCTGGAGCCAGCCAGACAACACCTCCCCACTGCCCTGCCCTCCCCAGGACACTCGCTTTCCATGGGCTCCCTGCCACCAGCTTGAGTGTGGGTCTCTTTACTTACCTCCTGGGGACAGCATGCAAGGGGCAGACATCTGCCGTACCCCACCCTGCCCCCTCCAGCCACCAATTCCAGAGCACAGATCTGGAACAACCCAAACCTCCTGGGATCAAGTCCCAGCTCTGCCACTTACTAGCTGTGTGATCTTGGACAAGTTACTTAACCTTTCTGTGCCTCAGTTTCCTCACAGTGAAGTGGAGACTATAACAGGACCTACCTCAGAGTTATAATGCAGTACTTCACGAAAAGTGCTTAGAGGAGGGTTTGCCCCATAGTAATGGCTATGAAAATGTCAACAGTGATTTTATTGGAGTATGTTATTACCACTAAGCCATCTGCTCACCATGTCAGGGTGGCAAGGGGGCTGCAGTGGGAGAGGGGGCCTTCTGGGGTACTGTCACAGCAGTGCACACACGATGGGAAAACCAGGGATGGAGGTGGCCACTGAAGGAGTTAGAATTCCAGGCTGGGAAAGGGTGGTGCTCAAGGAGCCCCAGGCCCAGTCGGGCCCTGAGGGAGGAGGACCCTTGCTAGACCCAGCTCAGCCTCGGGACCAGCCACACACAGCTCCCCCAGCCTGGGCAGTCATCTTAGGTCCTCTGGTTCCACCTGGTGGTCAGAACTGGTATCGCACCCATGAGCCACTGACCAAAGTGGGGCTCCTTCTGTCGGGGAGCTGGCTGGGTGGGGAGGTGGGGGCACCACATTTACCTACTGTATCTGTCGACCTAAAAGTCTTATGCAGCGGCGACTGGAGGGTGACAATGCCTGGACCACAGAGCTTGAGTGAGCTGTCCTCCTCTGTTTCCTGTTCCCTGCCTTTCTCCTCACAGGGCAGGCCTTCCTTGAGAGGGATCTGAGGGTGTGCCCATGACTGAGCAGGTGAGGAGGGTGGGGCCGAGCCTGCAGCCCCCACGCCCACGAGACCCAGAACAGAAAGCAGGAGGGAACAACGGCTCTCAAGAGGTGCAGGCAGTTGGCTGCCCCCCTGGGCCCCACCCAGGCCTCACCCTGCACTTTCAGCTAGCCCCACTGACCTTGGCCGTGGCCGATTTCTGGAGCTGTTTGTACAAGCTGAGGAGGCGGTTCCAGGGAGTGGCCCCCACCTGGGAGGAGGCCAGCCTGAGGTCTCCTGTGGAGCGGTGGTGGTCACTGATAGCTCACAGCAACAAGAGGCAGCCCAGGCCCAGGAGGACAGGGCCATCAGGAGGCTGAGCTGAGGGCCAGGTTTCCTTGTTTTCTTTAGCAAACACCTGCTACATGCTGGGCACAGTTCTAGGCACTTCACAGAGAAAATCTCACTCAATCCTTGCTACTGCCCTCTGGGATAGGTACTATTATATTCCCATTTTGCAGATGAGGAAAGTGAGACACAGAAAGGTTGAGTGACTCGCCACCATCACACAGCTTGGCCTAGTGGAGGTGGGATTCAAACCCAGGCAGCCCGCCTCTAGCGGCCCCTCAAACTGCCCTGTGTCCTTCCCGGCCCTACACCCCTGGCATGTCCCCCACACCTGCGGCCACCACACTCACCATCAAGCAGACGCTCCTTCTCCTCCTCCCTGGTGAAGGTCTCGGGGCTGATATCCAGTGGCCCCATGGCCCTCTGCAAGCATCCTTGCTCCACCGCCAAGGCTTGGGCAAAGTGGCCCCTGATCCCAAAGCATAGTCAGATGGGGGTGGCAGGTGGGGCCCAGAGATGTGGTGAAGGCCCCCTAAACCCCCCAAGGCTCTCCTAGAGGCCCTGCTCAGCTTCCTCTAACCTCCTGCTCCCAACTACTCCCTGCTCGGCCCTCTGGGGTCTTCATCACAGAGGGGATGATCCCTCCCCAAAAGTAGGGTGAGGAGGGGCATGGGGAACAGAGAGAGAAGTGGGCCCCCTTCCTCACCAGGGGTGGGTGCCAGGTCCAAATGAGAGTGGGAACCAGGAGGGAGAGTGGGGAGGGAAGGTGGGGGGAGTGGGGCCCAGGAAGGAGCTGGGAAGTAACGGGAGCCCCGGCTCAACCCAGAGCATCCCCCTTTCCTTTTGGTGCCTCCATCCACAACCACTCACTTGCGGGAGGACCCCCATCTCTGCCTCACCCCCCTCCCCACATCTCCAGGCTCCTCTCCACCCCTGACACGTCTGTCCAACCATGCCCACCCAGTCCTCTGTCTACCCAAGGAGTCTGCTCCTGGCCCCTCCCCAATTTGGGTCCTCCCATCTCAGGCCCACATCCTTCCCCCTTCTTACATCCAGGCCTCCCCCCAGTTCCTCCATCCCAGGCTCCTTCCCACCATCCACAGCCCAGCCCCTCACCTGTCTGAGGTCCCTGTATCCCCTGCTGCCTCCGTCTGTTCTCTGTTCCTCTTCCCTCTCCTCCAACTCAGACAGGTTGCCCAGCACCTCCTGGCTTCCTGTGGGCAGGACTGGCTTCACCTCTACACCCTGAGCCAGGACCTCCACGGGGGTGGGGGTCTGGGGCCCTGTGTCCCCCAGCCCCAGCCCCGAGGGATCGGGCTGTGGCAGGGCCACAGAGAGGGTGTAGGGCAGCGTGGCAGGAGGCCTGGACTCCCGCCCTGCTCCTCCCTGGTGATCAGTCATCAAAGGGGTGGCGTTCTGCTCTGGAAAGGGACAAGACTGGCCCCCCAGCAGGGCCTTGTCTGAGCTCTTTGGGCTGCCCTTGCTCCCCACCAGGCTACGGAAAAAGCGGAACATGGAGGAGTGGCCCAAAATTCGGGATCGAGGGCTTGAAGCTGGGGCCTCCATCCTGACAAGGACCCTGACTCAGAGGGAGGGGCCACAGCAGCCACCTCAGGACCAACTACTTAAGAAAAGGAGGAGTTTTCAAATTAAAACCTCCAGTTGGAAACTTCCAGGAGTTCTAGAAGGCAAAGGTGGGGGAGGGGTGGGGGGAGAAGGTAGGAGGGCTT
>NW_020175393.1:1472364-1549925 GCF_003031525.2 Neophocaena asiaeorientalis asiaeorientalis | reverse complement strand
CCTGGGGAGCCAGCCTGAAGGGGGAGGGGGTTGGCGAGGCTCCAGGAAACACCAGGGTGGGGGGCAGGCAGAGGTGGCTGGAGAGCCCCAACTCTGAGAATGGGGTGTAGGCACACAGCTCTCTCCAGGCCTGTCCTTCCCTGGCTGCGGTAGCTTCTGTCCTTGAGAACCATTCAATCCCTGAAGCCAGAGAGTCTCTGTCCTCCCTCCTCTCTCTCCTCTCAGTACCCAGCTGGCACATGCCCACCTGGTAGCACAGACCCACTGTGTGTTCATGTTTACCTGCCTATCACATTCAGGATTTTTCTCTCTGCAGACCACCGAGGTGCTTGCGCGTTGAATCTCAATTTAGATTATTATTCCTCCCGGCACCTACACACCTGATTATAAACCCAGCTCAGTGACCTTGGGCAAGGTTCCGTCAACCAGCTGAGCCTCAGTTTGTTCAGCCCTAAGATGGGTGTGGTCCACTGCACTTACTTCCAAGGGTTGTTCCAAAGAGGTTTTAAAGTGCCTGGTACACAGTGGCGCTTAAGAAACCTCGCCATCCTGGCTTTTTTATTGACATTGATGGAAGCAGGGGAAAGATCAAGGATGAGGACTGGGAATCAACGGTGGGAAAAGCAGTGGGGGAGGGGGAGCCGCTCTGCCTGGGTGGGAGCCGCTCTCTCCGCCTGGGAGCCCTGTAGGCTGGGGCATCTGCATCCGGCGGCCACAGAGCAACTTCCTCTAGAGGGAGCTGATTGGAGCCGGGAACCGCCGGCACCTCTATGATCGCTGCAGCCTCGCGGGTCCCTAGGGCCGTGCTGGGACCAGCAGAGGCTGCATCCAGACACCAGGAATTCACTGACGCCCCTTCCTGGGAGCCAGACCTGGGTACCTGACCCTGGGAGCAGCCACTGGCTCCTCAGGATCTCCAGCCTCTGCCCTGCTGAGCCGTCCCGGGCCTGGGCCAGGGTCCGGGCAGGTAAGCCGGGAAGGTCCTGCCCATGCTCCCCACTCTCGGCAGCCCCAGGCCCAGGGTGAGGCAGGGAGCCCGCAGGGAGCCCGGTGGGGAGGGGGAGGCCTCGAGGCTTGTCTGGGCAGCTCCACCAACTCCTGCTCAGGGCCTGATCCGGCCGGGGCTCCCTCTGGCTGCTCCTCAGACAGCTCTTGGCCTGGCCCTGGTGCCAGAGAATCGGGTGCTAAAGAACCAGGTTCTTTAGCAGTCTGGGGGATGGGAGTGGAGGTCAGAGCCAAGGTCAAGGGCAGGGGGAGAACTTTCACAGCACTTCCTGCTGTCCTCAGACTAGGTCTGCAGCAGGGCTAGGTCTGCATCTCCCCCCCGCCCCGGGAAACATCCTGGGCCCAGCAAACCCTGCAGGTGGGGCACAGTGGACTCTCCCTACCAGGAAGTCAGGCCACTTGGATGGGGGCAGAGGTAGACCCAGGTTGGCATAGGCCTCTGGCCCTGGGGCCGGTTCTGAGGCTCCACTTTCTCCCCAGCACTGAGCCCCAGGGGTAGCGGTAGAGGCAGTCGAGATGCAATCAGCATCCTCCAGCCCTGCTGTCCTGGGGGCACTGGGTTTCGGAGACCAAGGGAGAGAGGAAGGTACCTTGCTCAGGAAGAAGCTTCTGGGATGGGGGTGTGCCAGGCAAAGGTCTGTCTTAAGGAGTCTGAGCACCCAGGGGTGGAGGAGGGGAGAGTTGGTCTTCTCCCTCTCCCTGCCCTGAGACAGTGAGGGGGTGGAGAGCACAGGTGGTCCGGACTTTCCCCACCCTTCTCCTCAGGCACTTTCGAAAATGGCCCCAGGCCTGAGAGGGAAGGTGGGGGGAGGGTACACAGGCCCTCCCAGGGAGAAGAGGAGGGTGGCTTCCCGCCTGGGTGATGGAGGCAGCTTTGGGGTGGGGGGAAGTGAAGGGGGTGCAAATTGAAAGTGAAATAGCTTATGTCCAGGAAATACTCCCTCTGTGGAGGTTTACAGAGCATACTGGGGTTGTGGCCAGGACTGGGCAAAGGAGGAAAATAGGGGCTGGAGACAGGAGAGCAAGGGGTACATGTGATTTCCTCAACCACCTGCTAGGCAGAAATGTGAAGATCACAGGCGGGACGCAAACAAAGGAAGTTTCCCCGGAAAGGACACCCTCTAAGGTCCACAAACTGAAAAATAAATCTGAAATGAGTGCTGAGTGGAGGACTGACTCGTGGAAATTCAAATAACCAACCTGACTCCTTGACTAGCTCTGTGGCCTTGGGCACTAACTTCTTTGTGCCTCCCTTTTCCCACCTGTAAAATGGGTATGACATTGCTTACCCTGCCAGGTTAATGTGTTCTTTCCATGTCCCACACTCCCTGGGGAGTACTTGAACATACATGGTAGAAGTATACCATAGGCACTCAGGAAATGCTTGCGGCTAACAGGCCTGAGTTGGAAAACAGGTGTGTTCTGACTAGCCAAGGGGAAGTGGAACCTTCGGGGACGGGCTTCGTGGGTCATTGGCTGGAAGGTGGCAAGTCTGCAGTAAGCGTGTGCTGGGTAGGGTGCAGGAGGCCCCAGAGCAGCAGAAGGAACCCCAGCTTCTGAAACTCGCCTCCCAGTGCGACTAGAGATCCACTCGGGCACTGCTGCGGCCACCCCTCCCTGGGCCCTGGCTGACCCCTGGGTGGGAATCTTGGCTGCCAGGCCTTTCTCACTCCCAGTCTCCTTGAAGAACTGCCAGTGAAATAGTAAGTTCTTAGGACGGTGCGGTCTTTCAGGAGTGGGGGTCCCCTCCCTCCGTGTGCTGTTGGAACCTCTGGTCCCCATCTCTGCTTTCCTACCCACCCCCACAGGCTAACACTGCCCTTCCTGCCAAGACCTGAGAAATGGCATCCGGACAAGGCCCAGGTCCTCCCAGGCAGGGGTGCGAAGAACCTGACCCCTCCTCCACTTCGGGTAACTGTCTTTCTGCCCCCTCACCCCTCCCATAACCACCAGGGCCATCTGTGAGGGTGGAGAGAGCAGATGTGGACAAGCCGGGCAAGATTTAAAGGCAGGCTCTCCCGCCTCAGTTTCCTCACCTTGGGCAAAGGAGAAAAGCATCTCCCTACCCAATGCAGGCAGGGGGGAAGCAGTGGGGGGTGCAGAGGCTGGGGGAGGCGGGGCAGTGAGCATGAGGTGGGCACCCTGCCATCTGCGAGGAGGAGGAAAGAAGAGTGGGGCCTGGCTGCCCTATCCCTGCCCTGGGAGAAATAAGGAAGTAAATCCACCTATCACCGAGTCAGGTCTGCTTAACAGGGAGAGGGATTGTTAATGACTTTGGGGAGGAAGTAAAATGGCTGTCCCTCTTTCCTCTTCCAAGGGGAACGTCAGGGACGCCTGCAGCTCGCGGCCCAGCACAGGCTGTTCCCTGGACTTTGGGTTCAGTCCCAGGTCTGTCACTATTTCCCGATGTGGCTTTTCTGGGCTACAATTTCAAATTCTGTCTCCCACGTTCCCTAAGCCATAAGGGCTCGGTGCCTTGGACAAACTAAAATAAAGTCGGGGACCCAAATGCCTGGGATTCTATCCTGGCTGCACCGCTCTCTCCAGCTGTACACGCTTGTGCAAGCTATGTAAACACTGCACCTCAGTTTCCCCATCCGTAAACTGGGGCTCACCTATTCCACAGGCAGCTGTGACAAGAATCCTCTTTTCAGTGTCCGCCCTAGGTGGTAACTAAGGGCTAGAGGAGGGACACCTCTGTCCACAGGCAGAGTGAACCATCCCCAGAGCACTTCCTCCCTGACTCCTGGCTTTGATCCTCAGAGGAGCAGGTAGCCCGGGACACGGAGGAGGTTTTCCGCAGCTACGTCTTTTACCGCCATCAGCAGGAGCAGGAGGCTGAGGGGGCGGCTGCGCCCACTGACCCAGAAATGGTCACCTTGTCCCTAGAACCTAGCAGGTGAGCAGCAGCCCCCTGGGCCCACGGGGACATGTTCAGGGAGATGGAGGCTCATGTGGGGTCACCATGCAGGTCCTGGGAGCTGGACAGGCCTGGGGGTTTTTCCCACTGCTGCTCCTTTTTCATGTGGGTTCCCACCCCCATCCGGGACCTGGCACCCTTTTCAGCACATGCCTGCCCCTTGTCCCTGGGCCCAGCCCTCGTGTCTGAGAACGCGGTCGGGACGGCCAAGGAGGGGGGCCCAAGGCTGGGGCATCTCGGCGAGGAGCCCTTCGCCATGAGCCCAGGCCCCAGCTCATCTGCTGCCTACCGTTCCTTGAGCACCATGGGGCAGGTGGGTCGCCAGCTGGCCATCATCGGGGATGACATCAACCGGCGCTACGACTCCGAGTTCCAGGCCATGTTGCAGCACCTACAGCCAACAGCAGAGAACGCCTATGAGTATTTCACCAAGATCGCCTCAAGGTAGCTCTGGCCACTGCCTCTCCGCTGTGCCGTCACCACCGTGCCAGGCCCTGCCCATGGGATGGGGGACACACTTCTCTGTCGGTGCCAGAAGACGTGTTTGCCGTCCCCGTGTCTGCTGTTAACTCACGCGGGGCCTTGGGCCCCTGTCTTTCTCTTTCTGAGCCCAGACTCTTCATCTCTGCATAAGCGCACAGCCCCTGTTAACTCTGGCCCCGAGGACTTGACCTGTTAGATCAGGGCTATAGAGGGGCTCGCGGTAGGGGTGTCCCCAGAGCTCCCCAGCCCAGCTTGGGACATGGCTGTCCGGACACGGCTGGGACACATTTCACACCAAAGATGGTTGCTGGCTCTGGCTTCAGCCCACCAGGTCCTGGAAATGGCTTCCAGATGCTATAATCTGGTGTCAGACAGGCAGTGGTTAAAGAAACCAGCAGCCTGGGCAAATCTCAGCTTTGCCATTTACCGGCTTTGCGAAACTTCCTAGCCTTCAGTTTCCTGGTCCGTAAAATAGGGGAAATATGCTTAGAACAGTGTCTGCACTTAAAGGTGTTAGCTGTTGTCACCATCTGGGTTAAAGAGGTCAGTCTCAGGGTAGGTTCGAGGCTGAGGGTGAAGGCAGGAGTAGCCGACAGATGCAGAATTAGTGCTCGGAGCTGAAACATCCTGCCTGTGTCCTGAGAGGCCACCGCCCACTCAGCTGTGATTCCAGGACTGGACTGTCCTAACCTCCTCTTCTGTCCTTTTCTCTCTGCTGTCCCTCGGGCTGCCAGGCCAGCAGCAATGCCCACAGGTAATCTCCCTGCTGCCTCCGTCTGCTCGCTCTGCCCTCCACGCTCTCTGTGCCCCTTTGCTCCCCCAGCCCTGGGGCCACAGCCCCAGCAGCAGCATCCCATTCATCTGCCCTCTGAGCTTTCTCCTTTCACAGAGACACGGGCTCTAACCAAATTGAGGCCAGGCTGGGGCAGCCTCTACCACCTCCATTCACAGCTAAGCCATTTTGCTTTCCGGCTGGGAGAGGGGTAGGGGTCTCCAAGGGGGTGGGAGAGGCAAACAGATGAAGGGCCCTCTAGAGGTCTCCACTGACTGTATCTCCTCGGCCCACAGCCTGTTTGAGAGCGGCATCAACTGGGGCCGAGTGGTGGCTCTGCTGGGCTTTGGCTACCGCCTGGCCCTCCACGTCTACCAGCGCGGCCTGACTGGCTTCCTGGGCCAGGTGACCCGCTTCGTGGCCGACTTCATGTTGCATCACTGCATTGCCCGGTGGATCGCACAGAGGGGTGGCTGGGTGAGTGCCCAAGCATTGACCACCTCCTCCCTGCTGCTAGGGCCACCCCTCTCCCAGCCCCACCCCAGTCCCCAGGAGCCGAATATGCCGCCAGCCCCCCTGTGACCACTCTGTCTCTCCTGGCAGGTGGCAGCCCTGGACTTGGGAAACGGTCCCATCCGGAATGTGCTGATAGTTCTGGCTGTGGCTTTGTTGGGCCAGTTTGTGGTACGAAGATTTTTCAAGTCATGACTCCTGGAGGGGTCCTCTGGGGTCTTGAGACCCCTGCGTGGACTTTGGCCCAGTCTTCTCCCTTCACCTCCTCCCCTGCAGGGGTCCCCTCCTTAAGAGCACAGAAGCTTTAGCAAGTGGGCACTCCAGGTTTGGAGGGTCCCTGCCCAGGGGTCCATCAGACTGCACGGGTGCCCCAACACTGCATGGTGCTAAAGGGCCCCCTCTCAGAGAGGGGCTAGGCCCCCTCCCTTAGCTCTCTGGGACCCCCTCAGCCCTGTCTACTGGGTTTTGGGGAGATGATAAGTTGGGGAAGCAAGAGGCTAGGAGCCGCTTCTCCCCAAGGAGTTGTTAACGGTTTTAGCTTTTTATAATATCCTTGGGGGGACACTCCCCCCCTCCGATTCCCACCTCTCTACCCAAAGCCAGGACGTCTGGGGTGTGGGGGTTAATAGCCCTACCCTTTCCCAGGATTCAGCTGTTCTGGAAGGTCAGAGCTTAAATGCTGGGCCTGGAGCTCAGTCCTGGCCCTTCCTAAACATCATGTCCCCCAGGAACAGGACCAGTGGGGGGTGGAGACGAGGTATGGCTCAGCTCTCCTCCCCGCCCCGCTCCCACTGCCCCATATTGCCTTTGCAGCTGGACTCTCAGGGATTCTGGGGGTGCAGTGGGGGTGGAGTAGGGGTGCAGACCATCGGCACCTTCCAAGCCTGCCTCCTGAGGCCCTCATTCTCTCCCTTCCCCTCACCTATTACCACTTGCTCCCCACACCCACCCCATACCCCTGCTCACTACAAGTGAAGCTCGCCCCACCCCCATCACTCCAGAAAAGGCAGGCAGGGGGCTTGCGTGAGTGCAGTGCTGAGGCCCCCTCCTCGCCCAGACTACAGGGTTTAGGACTGCAGTTTTGTTATGGTCAGGGAAAGGGGGTAGGGAGCTCAACTTGAAGTTTCTGAGTGAGAGAAGGGCTATTAACACCCCTAGGAATCCCAGGGTTGGGAGCCGCCCTCGTGGCCTGGGCACAGTGTAGTCTGGGGTTACGGATAGAGGAACTGTGAATATTTGAACTCTACCCCCAGTCTCTACACTCCTCACTCCACACCTGCCCAAGCCTCTCCTGATGGGTGGGGTAGGAGTGCCTCGTCTACCTTGTACAGCCTAGGGGTTTGGAGGTCAGGGGAGAGGAGTTCTTGATGAAGCCAAATGCAGGGAGGGGGTGCAGATGGAGCCAGCTGGCCACCTCCCACCCTCTGAGTGTGTCTGAAAATAAACTGCAATCCCTCCACTCCCACTTGATCATTTTTGTCTCCTCTGCTACCCTTCTCTCCATCAGGCTGGACGGGGAACCTGGGCACGCCTGGCTTTCACCTGGTTTTTACTGACAGGTCTCATCTCGGACCTCCTGAATCCTGTGGAGGGCTGGGTGTGTTTCTCCAGCCTCCTAGAAGGCCTTGGCCCCTCCCCACTCTTCTCCAGCCCCTTCTCCAGGAACTACCCTCATTTCTTTGGGTTCCAGGCAAGTTTCCCATCCCCACAGAGAGTCAGGGGTCTCCAAACTGCTAGGCTCTGGCTGCAGAGCTGGTGGGGCAGCTGCACCTGCCTGGGGACCTCCACAGGCCTGGCCTGAATCCCTCTCCGTTGCGGGGGCCACCACCCACGCTTGGCTCCACCTGGGACACAGTGTCCCGGCTCCCTCTTCCCGATGTCCCCCACAGCTAGCACACACACAGGGCTTTTCATTCTAGGAGTTTTGTGCTGCATGGGAGTCCCTATGGGGACACAGCCAGGGGTGATAAAAATAACAAGCACGGGGGCGTTTAAATGTTCCAAAATCTACAAAGTCTTTCCAGTCCTGGGCACCCTGGTCTGTTTTCTGACACCCTTCCAAAGCGGTCACATGCAAGTCCTAAAGGATTCAGGCTTCTTTTTCACTCCCCCGAGGGCATCTTGCCAATCCCCTGGGCCCTCTGACTTGGTCTTCAAAGAGCCCACGTACTGACTGCAGTCATAGGGAGGGCGCCCCTGCAGCAGTGGTGGCTGAAAGGGTGGTGGATACAAGGCCCCTTGCAATTTCCTGCAGGAAAAGCTCGGAGACGACATTTATGGAACATACTCTGTGCCGGGCTTTATGCTGAGAATTTATCATACATGCCCAATCAGTAGGTATTATAGCTGGTGACCGGGAATAGGGGGGGCCCTAAACTCCCACTTTACAGATACGGAAACTGAGGTACCTGTCCAGAGTTACCAGGTAGAAAGGTTGGGGAGCTGGCACTTGCCACCAGGATACTGGCTCGAGGTTTTACATGGAGGCGGGAAGGGTGGGGGCTGGGGCCGTTGGTCTTGAGCACAGGTCTGCCAAGGGGTGAGGCGGTGGAGGTAGCCTACACGCTACGTGCGGGAACCGCGCGACCCCTCTGAGAACGCCGGGAGGTGAGGCGGCTGCCCGGGTCAAAGATGGCCGCTACTGCATCAGGCACGCAAGCGTGCCCTCTCGTGGGCAGGGCCTCGGTGCGCACCTCTCACCCCCTCCCCGCGGGAGGCTGGAAAAAAGGTGGGCCCTGGTGGCAGCTGTGTGTCCTCTGCCCCTGTAAGAAAGGCGTTAGAACTCTATCCTGGAAGGCGTGGGGAGCCCCATAAGGTTTTGGCCTGCGTCTAGCCTTCCACTCCACCCTCTATTCTGCCAGGACGAAGTTGCCAAAACAGAAATCTAAATACATCCCGGAGCTGTGAGGCGTGAGAACTTAGGAGGGACAGAATAAGGCAGGGAGCAGATGGGCTCTGCAGGTATTAAGGAAGTTAAATCAAATTCTTCTCAAGATTTGTAGTTCTTCTGAAATTGTACCTTCGTCTCCTGCAAAGAGGTCTAGATTCCTCAGTCCGTAGTGCCATGGAGCTGGGGCAATGCAGCCAGGGGAAGGAGCGTGTTCAGGTGTCAAGCTCAGCTGTGCAGCGTCAGTATAAACTGGCACCTGCCCTGCCTCGAACCCGGTGCCTCCCCGCCCCCACCCCGCAGCGTACCTTCATGTGTTTGCTGTTTTACAGCCTCTGAAGAAAGTTTATTTTAGGCCACTGGGTGTCCATCCAAATGAGAAAATCCTTCCTTTGCCCAAACCACTCAGTAGATTGTTTGAACAAGTTTTTAGGACCTAACCATCTGAATAGCATTAAAATTAATTAAAATTAATTCGTTAGTTAATTAAAATAAAGAAAACAACCATATCCTGCTCCAGTTGTACACACCAAGGATGTAAAGGCCCAGATCAAAGACACTTGTAAAATCCAATTTAGTTCAATCTAAGCAGAACAGGTGTGTGTGTGTGTGTGAGCGAGACAGAGACAGAGAGAGAAGGGAGTTACAAGAGATTGCCAGAGGTATCTAAATGTCAAGGTCCAGAAAATCAGCAAAACCCAGTTTATGGGACATGGTTGCCAATTGCCAAACACCATAAAAAGGTGAACACCAGACTACTGGGATATAAAAGATGGGGGAAGAGGAGGGATTCAGCCCACCAGTTAACAAGAACAAAAAGCAGTGGTCTGCCCTATCGAGCACATGACTGGAAGCAGATCCCTGGCAAATTATATGAATGAATCAAAAGAGGGGCAACCTCACAAGACCAAAATCAAGTGATGGAATAACATGGGCAGAAACTGGATTTTCTGAGAAAAGTCGATAGCTTAAGAGACGAAAGCCACAGAATCTCCCTCCACCTGGAGTATGGGATTTGGCAACGGATGCAGGCAGGCACCAAATGGATACCTGTGAGCATGCATCCATTGCTGAAATAAACATGGATATGAGTATACCTCTCAGCTCCACTTAACCAACTCTTCATTTGCAATCTGGGAATCATTCCTGGTGCCCAATGCCTCAAGTTTCTCAAGGTTTAGCTAAGAACACAGTTCTTCAAAGTTTTCTGTTCCATCACATCATGCAGTGAACCTGCTTTGCAAAGTTCACGGCACAGACTTTTGTGATGATTGGCTGCATGGAAGCTGGGCCCACCAGCTTCACCATGTTTTGACTTGAACCCTCTCTTAGGGCAACCCTACTAAGAGCAATTTCTCCAATTCATTTCCAGCAGATGGTTAGGCTTCCTCGAGAGTGAGAACAGTTTCTTGCTTAATTCTCAGGAGGACCACACCAGGGTGAATTTGGCATGTCCAGCATCTCTGAACTGTGGATGTTGTGAATCAGAGTGCATAGGAGGCACTGTGCTGGGCTTGGGGATGTGGGTTCCCATGTCTGCTAAAGAAGAATGAGATTTCCAGGAACCTGATTGCCAGCCTACTAGCAGGCTGAGTGTGAGAAGGGCTGAGTGCAGGCTAAAAGCCAAATGCTATCCTGGTGAGGAGGTGGGGGAGTCCCTGCATTCAGTTGTGATGTGTAGTGTAATGGACGAGATTGTTTTTACATGACCTTGGCTGGACTGAACAATGGGCTGGGTAGGAGTAGCCCTCCTTCCTTCTCCCAGTGAGAGGAGCCACACCCAAGCTCAGCTGACTGCTGGACTGGGGGCTTTTCCAAATATTCTCTGCCCCACTCCTTGGCCAGTTGGGGACACAGTAACATCCATAGGCCAGAGGTGTCCAGTTACTGGCATCCTCAGACAACTCCTCGAATCCAGACTGAATGGTGCCAAGCAGCCTGGTGTTCCTTCATTGACAAGGCTGCTTTCCCATGCTAGCTCTATACAAAGGCAGAGTGATGGCAAGAAGGCCCTTCGTTGGAATGCACACTGTAAAACAGGCCCAGCTACCCCTGGCCTGGCTCGCCTCCACAGAATGAGATGAAGGTCAGAGGGCTGCGGCTGCTTCTCTTATTGACCTCCTTGTTTTCTCTTTCCCCAGCAAAGCTGGGTGTCCTACAATTTAACTCAAATCTGGCACTTGTCTACCTGGAGATAGCATCAGATCCCCCGAGTTAAGGGCTCAGTCCCTGAAGACTACCCCCGCCCCCACCTCAAATGCCAATAGCAAGTCCAGATGCTTCTGACAGACCGGCTATAGAAGTTCCAACAACCCCTTCCTCTTGTTCGATCAATTTGCTAGAGCGGCTCAGAAAACAGTCTACTTACTAGATTGCCAGTTTATTACAAAAGATATTAAAAGATACAAATGGGGACTTCCCTGGTGGTCCAGTGGTTAAGACTCAGCGCTCCCAATGCAGGGGACCCAGGTTCGATCCCTGGTCAGGGAACTAGATCACGCATGCCGCAAGTAGGAGCCCGCATGCTGCCACTAAGGATCCCTCACGTAGCAACAGATCCTGCATGCTGCAGCTAAGACCCAGCGCAGCCAAATAAATAAATAAATATTTAAAAAGAAAAAGATACAAATGAACAACCAGATGATGAAGAGATAGGGTCAGGTCTGGAAGAGTCCAGAACACAAGAGCTTCTGTCCCCATGGAGTTCTGGGTGTGCCACCCTCCTGGCAGGTGGAGGCATAGCTGGCAGGTGTTCACCAACCAGGACGCTCTCCCAAACCCCATGGTTCAGAGATTCTTATGGAAGCTTCATTACACAGGCATGGTTGATTAAATCATTGACCACTGGTTACTGATTCAACCTCCAGCCCCTCTCCCCTTCTCCAGAGGTGGGAGAATGGGGCCAAAAGTTCCAACTGTCTAATCAAGGTTGGTTCCCCCGGCAACCAGCCCCCATCCTTAGGGGCTTTCCAAAAGTCACCTCATTAACATAAACTCAGGTGTGGCTGAAAGGGCCTTGTTATGAATAACAAAAGCACCTTAAAAAAAATGCACCTTTATATATCGCTCTTATCTCTTAGGAAATTCCAAGGATTTTAGGAGCTATGTGTGGGGAACAGGGACAAAAACCAAATATGTATTTCTTATTATAAATCGCAATATCACAAAGTCTATTTCCATGCTACATGATGCTATGGGATTTGTCTCGAATGTGTGCCTGACAGGGAGAGACCCAGACGGGTTTTGTCTATGGGAAACACCCCTTCCTTGCGCCCGGGACCCCTCCTCCCCGGTGCACGCTTCGTGCCACAGTGCCTCCCTCTGCCCACGGCTGCCCTGAGTCAGCACTGCTTCTGAAGCCTCTCCACTCCTCATCTCCCCATCTCTGCCTTCCCATTCCCACTGCCAAGGCCCTGGGGTGTATCCTCAATGTTCTAGGTTTTGGTAATGGCCCTTCCTTGGGTCCTGCCCAGCTCAAATCCTTCCAGAACCCCACCACCGCCATGCCCACTTCACGAAACATTGTCTTTATCATGTCACATCCCTACTTCAGATCCACTAGATCCGTTCTATTCATTACGTTCACTTCCTCTTTGCGGGTCCCTGGTGGAGGCACTGGGAAGCCAATGTCTCTCTATCCTTAGGGAGCTTCCACTTCAAAGGAGGAAGCGCCAAGCAGTGACAATGACTCAGGTGAGAAGTGTCAGGGCAGCGCAGGGGCCGTGGGGTCCTAGAGGAGATGCACCAAGCCAGGTCCGGGGGTGATCCAGGGAGGCTTCTCAGAGCAGGGAACAAACAGGCATTTGAGACCTTTCCAGCTTTTCTCTGACTCCTAACCAGATGGTCCAAGTATCACGCTGTTGTCTTCAGAGCTCCTCCACTTCTTCCCTGTCCTCCAATCCACATTTAACAGGATGTGCTCCCCACCCACCTCTTTTCTTTGTTTCAACCTCTGCTTCTTCGTCCTTTAACATCAGAAGGGCAGCAGAATACGCCACCTCAAAATATGACACTTTGGTATATTTTGAGCTGTAGGCACTTGAAAAACAGCAAATGCAGGGAGAGGCTTTCTCGGAATCCCCCTTATCTGCCTAAAGACAGATCCTCTCAGGATGGATTGTCATGGATTCCCCTCCCCAGGAGTTTCATCAACCAGAGAAGACTGTTTATCCTCAAAGAGGAGACTGGAAGTCCACATCGCACCAAACTTTGTCACAAACTGTCATATCTCCCATCTATTCTCTTAAGGGCCCGTTTGCTTCCTTAAAAATCATTTACCCTCCCCTAAGAGGCCTACATAACCCCTCCCCCTTCCCTATTAAGATGGTATTTAATCCTGAATTCTAAGCTACATCAGGAAGTTACTCATTTTTCCCTGGGTATCTCCTCCCAGGTATATATGAGGTATACAAGTCAATGCACTTCTATTTGTTTTCCTCTTGTTAATCTGTCTTTTATTGCAGGGGTCTCAGCTAAGAATTCACAGGGGTAGAAGAAAAATTATCTTCCCTCCCCTACATATCCAATGTTAATTCCATCTCTGTCAGGAAGCCTTCTGTGACCACCCTCCAAACCTGGGTCAGTTTCGCCCTTCTCTCATCTCCAGTGTTTCTTGGGATCTGATGCTTAATGGTCTTGTCCAGTTAGGAAGACCATTTCACTTTAAGTTTTGGGACCTGGGTATAAGTCTTAGGTCTTCCTCTTACATAGCTTTTGAGCCAGTCCCTCTAAAATGTGAAAATAAAAAAGAATGCATGCTTTCTTTCATTCATTCAACAAACATTTATTGGATACCATGAAGGCTCCATAAACCCAAATGGAATGGAATGTCTGAGAACTTTGCTCTAGTATTTGTATTTGTCTTGTTATGTATATGATTTACGGGTAGGAACTGAGTTGTATCTATTGAATTTGTTTGTCAATTACTGCTAATCAAATAATAGGACTTCATTGTAATCTTCAAAAATATTTTATTATTAATAATAAAATCTGGGGCTTCCCTGGTGGCGCAGTGGTTAAGAATCTGCCTGCCGGGGCTTCCCTGGTGGCGCAGTGGTTGAGAGTCCACCTGCCGATGCAGGGGACACGGGTTCGTGCCCCGGTCCGGGAAGATCCCACATGCCGCCGCGGAGCAACTAAGCCCGTGCGCCACAACTACTGAGCCTGCACTCTAGAGCCCACGAGGCACAGCTACTGAGCCTGTGTGCCACAACTACTGAAGCCCATGTGTCTAGAGCCTGTGCTCCACAACAAGAGAAGCCACCACAATGAGAAGCCTGCACACTGCAATGAAGAGTAGCCCCCACTCGCCGCAAATAGAGAAAGCCCACCTGCAGCAACAAAGACCCAACTCAGCCAAAAATAAATAAATTTGTAAGAAAAAACCCCACAATGTACACTGTACACCTGAAACTAAACATAACATTGTAAATCAACTATACTCCAATAAAAATTTAAAAAAATAATAAAATCTGAGTTTTTATTCTGTGTCGGATACATACTATACCCTTTATATATTTTATCTTGATTAATTTTCACAACTTTATGAAGTATGCCCATTTAGCAGATAAAGAAATTGAGGTTTAGAGAGGCTAAGTAACTCTCCCAGAGTCTAAGTGAAAAGTGCAAGTGTAAGTAAAATCCAAATCTGTTTTATACTAGGAACCTAAGATTTTTCTGAAGTCTATGATCTTTACCATTATGTTACTCTGCTTTCTTTTTATTATAACTGGGAAACACAGTTATAGGGATAATAGAAGAAAAAACTAAAAATCACCATAATTCATTTTTCTTAACGTTTGTGTAGTCCTTTTCCAATCTTTTAAAAATGTACATACATAGTCAATAACCATGTATCAGTTAGTTATTGCTGTGTAACAAAACTAACCCAAAGCTTAGCAACTTAAAACAATAACCATTGATTATTCCCCACAGTCAGTGGTTCAAGTGGACAATTCTGCTGATCTGGGCCAGGCTTGGCTACTCTTAGTTGGGTACATTCATGTGTTTGTCATCAAGTGGCAGGTCAGCTGAGGGCTGGCTTGTCTAGGATAACCTCAGCTGGGCAACTCAGTTTCCTCCATGTGTCATTCATGTCCCTCTGGCAGCTTAAGCTGGGAATGTTTTGGACATGTTTTCATGGTGATCACAGAGGAGCAAGAGAAGTAGAAGAGGGGACGTCCCTGGTGGTCCAGCAGTAAAGAATCCGCCTTACAATGCAGGGGATGCAGGTTCAATCCCTGGTCAGGGAACTAAGATCCTACATGCTGCAGGGCAACCAAGCCTGCGTGCCACAACTACTGAGCCCACGTGCCACAACTACTGAGCTTTCACGCCTCAACTAAAGAGCCTGCATGCCACAAACTACAGAGTACACGTGCCCTGGAGCCCACACATCACAACTAGAGAGAGAAAACCCACATGCCACAACTAGAAGCGAGCCTGTGTGCCGCAGCTAGAAAGAAGCCCGTGTGCCACAACAAAGAGCCTGTGCGCCTCAATGAAAGATCCCTTTGCCACAATAAAGACCTGACGCAGCCATAAATAAATAAATAAATGAAAAGAGAGAAGTAGCAGAAACACAGTTTTTCTAACCTCTACTTATGTCAAGTCAGCTAACATTACTACAATGGCCAAAGCAAGTCACATGGCTAAATTCAGATTCTTTAGGAGGGTGAGAAATTAGACTCTGCTTCTGTTATGGAAGGAACTGAAAATTCACAGGACAAAGGGTGTGAATATAGGGAAGGGTGAAGAATTGGAGCCATCAATTAAATCAACCTACCAATCTGTCCTCTGGCCACAATTATTTCTGTTCTCTCTCCATGTAAAATATGCTCATCACCATTTCAGGACCCCCAAAAGACGCATCCATTCACGACATTAGGCTCAAAGTCCAGGATCTTGTGATCTACAACAGGTCTGAATGTGGCTCTTGAATGCAATACCTATGATCTAAAAAGACAAGTTATTTATCCCCCACACACCCAAAATACAATGGTGAGTCAGGGACAGAATAACAATAGACACTCCCCTGAAAAAGAATAAGGAAGAATAGTTGGCATATGGAAGTCACTGGTCCAGAACATTTCTGAAATCAGCTGGGCAAATCCAGCCAGGTCCCCCTACTCTGGGGATGGGGAATATTCTCTGATGAGACCTCGTTCTCTTCCTTCAGAATGGCTCTCCAATCCACTATTCTCCATGGCTTTTGGCTCACCCAGCTCTGAGGGAATCTTTCCTTTCCCATCATGTTCCTTTGATAGAGGTAGAATACGATAGTTATACAAGTAGTTGTAGAAGTCCCAGTAGGGGGCTACAGATAGAGAGGGAAACCTAGGAAACTTTGGGAGACCACTGTACATTAAAGATCGCTCAAGAAAGCTATTGGAACATTGTGGAACAAAGCAGGCTGGCTTAACTATAAAGCCATAAATAAAAGCACGAGATATGCCCCAGGCCATTAGGTGGAAGAAAAATGTCACCACCCTTCTCTGATTTGAATAAACGCTATGATAATCCTAGTTTGACCTCTGCCACTCTCCTGCCTGATACAAAGGAAGGAGGAACTAGTGATGTAAGCCTCACGTCTATTCGAAGGAGGTGGTCTTTTCCCCTCCCCCTTTCCTTTGACTATAAAATTGTAGCCCACTTAATCCTCAGGGCAGAGCTCCCTCACCTGCCTGCTTGCATCTCTTACAAGCATCCTATATTAATAAATCTACTTCTTGCCTATCATTTTGCCTCTTGCTGAATTCCTTCTGTGCTGAGACACAAAGAACATGAGCCTCAGTAAGTCCAGATACCATGTGAGTGATTCTAATTAAAAGACTGTGGGTTCAAATCCCAAGCAGGGTTTTGGCCAGGTTCGAGTCCCAAACTGAGTCCCAATCTGAGGTGCACGGTTTCACCTTGGCTTCAACGGAAGAAACAACCACTGATGGTAGCTGAGAAATTTTCTCAGCTTGCTTTCTCCCAACAGACAGTAGGAAGCCTAGAGGCCTTTGTACAAGTTGAATAGTCAGTTCTTTGCACAGAGCCTAGACTAACAGTGATATTGGGGGTATAAGACCCTTAAAAACTTTGGAGTTTTTCTATGTATCTGATTGACTTTACTTCATGCACCAAGAGCCACACCCAAAATTCTCTTGGGACATGCTTCTCTGTTGACTAAGTCTCCATTGACTAAAGTCTCTGGGCTGTATCAGGATGCTGTGGGAGTAATGCCTTAAAATTCCTAGAAGCCCTTTTGTCCAGCTGAGACTGGACTAGGCATTGCCTTGATTTTTTCAGAGGACTTAACAGTATTCAGCCACACCTTTGAGGCCATTTCTTTTTTCTTTTCTTTTTTTTTTCATTTCTTAACTTTGATCATTTTTTACTGACCTAAGAGGCTGGGAATGAGAAATAATTTTATTTTCCAACCCAGAAAATTCTGCCCCCACTTCACATTTCCTCCAAATTCTGCTTATAAGTTGACCAGTTCTTCCTTTAGCTCATCTCTTTCTTATAAAATTTTATCAAGCACAGTTTAAGAAGGTAGGGTGGGCTTCCCTGGCGGCGCAGTGGTTGAGAATCCACCTGCCAATGCAGGGGACACGGGTTCGAGCCCTGGTCTGGGAAGATCCCACATGCCTTGGATCAACTGGGCCCGTGAGCCACAACTACTGAGCCTGCGCGTCTGGAGCCTGTGCTCCGCAACAAGAGAGGCCACGTAAAGAAGGTAGGGTAGGGGGTCCCCCAGAGGAAGAGAACCAGAGATAACCTTTTTAACATAAGAGAAACTTAAGCCATTCCATTTTGTAATCCAAGCCTGGCCACAATGCTTGCCCTTGCCAGAATAGGTCTGGTGGTTAATGATTCTAAGGGAACAAAAGAAGGTAAAAACAAACAGCTATTACCAGGCCAGGGAGATAACTTAACAATAGCAAAGATAATAAATCAGTTGTAAAGACTCCCAGTTCTGTTTCAACAGTAAAGGTTAGCCTGAAGCACATTCTTGAGCTGTTTTGCAGAATTCAAACCCCCTGGAGCACTCAACTACCAGATCAACTAAAACTTAAGGAATGATGATGTAGACCTTTTCTGACCTTGGTAACAGTCAATCAACTAGAGCCTGGACTCTGTTGACCTTCGCCCCATTTCTATGCTGAATTCTCTGCCCAAACCCCTTCATGAATATGCATGCACCCTTAGCTTAAAACTTACCTGATTTTGCTATTTGGTGAGACACTGCTTTGGAAAGGATCCCCACTGTTCTCCTTACGTGTTGCAAGTGATGAATCCTGCCTTCTTTAGATCTTTGGCTTGGTTGTGTCTTTTGGCTGCGACCCACCAAGAGGCGACCCAGTTTTCAGTTACCAATAGTAAGATCCAGCTGACATTTTCTGCATTCTGCCTGGAAATTTCTTGGCTCAAGTCTACAAGTTCACTAGGTATATTTTCTATCACAGGTGACAGTTTTACTAATTGTTTGCCACTACATATACAGGTCACCATTTCTCCTTCTTTAACACTTTCTTAACTATTTTTCAGCCCCCCTGCCACCCTGTCCCAGAGCAAAAGTCACATATTTTAAGCTTTTGTTAAAAGCTTAGGGCTTCCCTTACCGAAAAAAAAAAAAAAAAAAAAACTTAACAAAAAATTGGTATTTCTGGTACCAATTTCTGTATCTGTTTGCTATTACTGAGACAGGAGAGGAGGGAAGAGGGTAAGGCACAACCCTTAAAGAATGACACAGCTGTTGAGAAAAACGATACTACAAAAGCTGGTCAGAACCGATTAGGCCCAAGTTGGCAGATGAGTCAACTTCCAGTGGACCTCGAGCCTCATTAAACACTCATTGTAATACATTAGCTAAATGACACACCCTCAGGTGACATGACAGTTCTGAGGCCGACTGTAAAAGGCCAAGAAGTGGGCAATAGTCCAATTCCTGGAAATCCCCGCCCCTTCTCCGAAATAGTTGGAATAATCCTCCCACTCATTAGCCTATGAAATTACCCAGCCCATAAAAACTAACCACCCAATGTTTTGGGTTGCTCTCACCTTCTGAGATGGCCCCACACTCTGCTGAGTGTGTATCTCTCTCCATAAACCTGCCTTCATTTTACTACGGCTCACTCTTGAATCCTTTTCTGCGTGAAGTCAAGGACCCTCACTTGGCGGCCCGTCCCAGGGACTCGCCCGAGAACTGGGATGTTACCATCCTCTCGCGCCCATTTTCCTGCAACATCTTTACAAAGAAAGAGAAGGAAGGTGGGCTTCTCTCTCTCCCCACTTTGTCTTTGATTGCAAAAATGTAGTCCACTTAGTTTTCAGGGCAGACCCCTCTGACCCACCTGCTTATATCCTTCTCAAGTGTCCTATACTAATAAATGCACTTCTTACCTATCACTTTGTCCCTCACCAAATTCTTTCAGTGCCAAGGCATAAAGAACCTGAGCTTTGTTAAGTCCTGAGATGAGTTGTGTGGTTTCATTACTGCATAACAACTCCAGACCTTAGTGATTTAAAACAATAATTGTAGGGGCTTCCCTGGTGGCGCAGTGGTTAAGACTCTGCGCTCCCAATGCAGAGGGGCCGGGTTTGATACCTTGTCAAGGAACTAGATCCCACCTGCATGCTGCAACTAAGAGTTCACATGCCACAACTGAGGAGCCCACGTGCCGCAACTAAAGACCCGATGCAACCAAAAAATAAATAAATAAATAAAACGATAATTGTAGATAATTTCTCACAACCAATGGTCAACTGAGCAGTTTTGTTGATTTAGATTGAGCTCACTAATGAATCTTCAGTTAGTCAATGGGTCTAGCTGGTGGCTGGCTGGTCTAGTATGACCTCTAGACAACTGGACTCTCTTCCATGTGTCTTTCTCACATCCCCCCAGCAACCAAGACATGTCCTCAAGCAAGACTGAGCACGTTCTTGAAGCAACTGCAGAAAAATAAGAGAGGAAATGCCAACACGAAAGCACTTGTTTAATCTTCTGCAGGCCTACAGCCTGCTAACATCCTATTTGCCGACACCAAGTACCTGGCCAAGTCAGATGTAAGGGGTAGGGAAATGGGCTCTACATCCTTTTTTTTTTTTTTTTTGGACCGCACTGCGTGTTATGTGGGATCTTAGTTCCCCAATCAGAGATGGAACCCGTGCCTCCTGCAGTGGCAGCACAGAGTCTTAACCACTGGACTGCCAGGGAAGTCCCCTCTACGTCTGTTTTGAGAGGCATTATAAAGTCACAGGGCAAAGAATGTGGATACAGATAGAGGTCAAAAATTGGGATCACGAATGCAATGAATCTTATCACAAATTATTGACTGATTGATTGGTTAATTTTTCTTTTCTTTGAGAAACTAGATTGCTCTAAACCGATTTGATTTAAATATCAATCAAATAAGTATATTTTCTTCTTAAAATGTTTTTCTTAGGATCTTAACAATCCTTTAATCCAAAAACACAAGTATACACACTATTTCTATTTTTTAAAAGCAGTCAGACTTCCCTGGTGGCACAGTGGTTAGGAATCTGCCTGCCAATGCAGGGGACACATGTTCAATCCCTGGTCCAGGAAGATCCCACATGTTGAGGAGCAACTAAGCCCATGCGCCACAACTACTGAAGCCCGCGTGCCCTAGAGCCCAAGCACCGCAACTACTGAGCCCACACGCCACACCTACTGAAACCGTGCGCTGCAACAAGAAGCTGCACACTGCAAGGAAGAGAACACCCCGCTCACGGCAACTAGAGAAAGCCTGCACGCAGCAATAAAGACCCAATGCAGCCAAAAAATAAATGAAAAATTTTAAAATACATATATTAAAAAAATTTGGCTAAAAAAAGAAAAAGCAGCCAAGGAACTTCCCTCGTGGTCCACTGTGTAAGACTCAGCGCTTCCAAGGAAGAGGGCCTGGGTTCGATCCCTAATCAGGGAAGTAGATCCCACAGGCATGCCGCAATGAAGATCCATGTGCTACACGTGCCATAATGAAGACGTGCAGAGCCAAAATAAATAAATCTGTTTTAAAAATTAAAAAAAAAAAAGCAGTCAATCATCTCAAAACCCAACTGTGGGGCTTCCCTGGTGGCTCAGTGGTTTGGAATCTGCCTGCCAGATTCAGGAAGATCCCATATGTTGCAGAGCAACTAAGCCTGTGCGCCATAACTACTGAGCCTGAGCTCTAGAGCCCGCAAGCCACAACTACTGAGCCCACGTGCCACAACTGCTGAAGCCTGTGCGCCTAGAGCCCGTGTTCTGCAACAAGAGAAGCCATGACAATGAGAAGCCCGCGCACCGCAATGAAGAGTAGCCCCTGCTCACCGCAACTAGAGAAAGCCTGCACACAGCAACGAAGACCCAACACAGCCAAAAAATTAATTAATTAATTAATTTTTAAAAAACACAACCCAACTGTGGGCAGTGGAGGGATCACAGTAAGGAGAGGTGTGCCTCCCTGGAGAAAGACGTTTTTCTTCCCTTTTACAAAACTGCTTCCCAAATATGCACACGCACCCCTGCCTTGCATTTGGAAAAAGAAGAGACCCTGGAACTTCTCAACATTTATCTGAGTTTTGGGGAAAGGTTGTGACACGAGGAAAGGAGAAAGGAAGAGATGAATATGTGTTGAGGTATTATGCTTATGACAGACATCTAAATTTGGCAGTACAGCTAAGATAGAAATTATTATGCCCATTTTATGGACGAAGCAAAAAAAGTATAGGTAAAAGAAAAAAGTATACTAAAGAAGGAGAACATGATAGTATCAAGTAATAGTTGCATCATTCACTCTAAAGTATTCATTTTTTCCTTGTATAGATAAATAATATAAAGTAGTAAATATACTGTATTAGTTTTCTTTAAATCTAAGTTTACAGTTAGAAGGTAATTATCTGACCTTTCTCTAGTTGTAGGGGTAAATCAGGAAGATGGTTGTAGAATTGTGGCAAGAAAAATATGAACAGAAAGTATTTTATTCTATCACCTTGGGAAGAAAAATAGAAATGAGTAAATAAAAACAACCCATAATGTTACTTCATTTATGCAATGGTTAGGGAAAAGATTTTGGAAGGTTGAGATAGTCTCTGTGTGTTTTGTTTTGCTTTTTTCCGGTACGCGGGCCTCTCACTGTTGTGGCCTCTCCCGTTGCAGAGCACAGGCTCCAGACGCACAGGCTCAGCGGCCATTGGCTCACGGGCCCAGCCGCTCCGCCGCATGTGGGATCTTCCCGGACCGGGGCACGAACCCGTGTCCCCTGCATCAGCAGGCGGACTCTCAACCACTGCGCCACCAGGGAAGCCCAGTGTGTCTGTTTTTTAATGTGTCTATAATTTTTAAGACAATTTGACATATTAGAGAATCTGACAAATTAATCTTGTGATTTCTTTTTCTTTCTTTTTTTTTTTGCTTGTCAAAATCCTGACTTTTTTTTTTTTAATATTTATTTATTTACTTGGCTGCGCCAGGTCTTAGTTGCAGCATGCAGGATCTTTTAGTTGTGGCATGTGGGATCTAGTTCCCTGACCAGGGATCAAACCCGCACCCCCTGCATTGGGAGTGCAGAGTCTTAACCACTGTACCACCAGGGAAGTCCCTGACTTTTTTTTTAACATCTTTATTGGAGTATAATTGCTTTACAATGTTGTGTTAGTTTCTGTTGTATAACACAGTGACTCAGCTATATGTATACATATATCCCCATATCCCCTCCCTCTTGCGTCTCCCTCCCACTCTCCCTATCCTACCCCTGTAGGTGGTCACAAAGCACCGAGCTGATCTTCCTGTGTTATGTGGCTGCTTCCCACTAGCTATCTATTTTACATTTGGTAGTGTATATATGTCCATGCCACTCTCTCACTTTGTCCCAGCTTACAGTTCCTCCTCCCTGTATCCTCAAGCCCATTCTCTAGTAGGTCTGCATCTTTATTCCCGTCTTGTCCCTAGGTTCTTCTCACCATTTTCTTTTTCTTTTTTTTTTTTTTTTAGATTCCATATATATGTATTAGCATACAGTATTTGCTTTTCTCTTTCTGACTTACTTCACTCTGTATGACAGTCTCTAGGTCCATCTACCTCACTACAAATAACTCAGTTTTGTTCCTTTTTATGGCTGAGTAATATTCCATTGCATATACGTGCCACATCTTCTTTATCTATTCATCTGTTGATGGACACTTAGGTTGCTTCCATGTCCTGGCTGTCTTTTTTTTTTTTGTTTTTGGCTGCGTTGGGTATTCGTTGTTGTGTGTGGGCTTTCTCTGTGGCGAGCAGGGGCTACTCTTTGCTGCGGTGTGTGGGCTTCTCATTGAAGTGGTTTCTCTTGTTGCGGAGCACTGGTTCTAGGTGCACGGTCTTCAGTAGTTGTGGCGCATGGGCTCAGTAGCTGTGGTGCACAGGCTCAGTAGTTGTGACTCACAGGCTTAGCTGCTCCGCAGCATGTGGGATCTTCCCAGACCAGGGCTCGAACCCGTGTCCCCTGCATTGACAGCCAGATTCTTAACCACTGTGCCACCAGAGAAGCCCCATCTTTTTTAAAAATTTTTATTTTACATTGGAATATAGTTGATTAACAAGATTGTGTTAGTTTCGGGTGTACAACAAAGTGATTCAATTATACATATACATGTATCTATTCTTTTTCAAATTCTTTTTCCATTTAAGTTATAACAGAATATTGAGCAGAGTTCCCTGTGCTATACAGTAGGTCCTTATTAGTTATCTATTTTATTTTTTTTATCTTTTTTTTTTTTGCAGTACGCGGGGCTCTCACTGTTGTGGCCTCTCCCGTTGCGGAGCACAGGCTCCGGATGCGCAGGCCCAGCGGCCATGGCTTATGGGCCCAGCCGCTCTGCGGCATGTGGGATCTTCCCGGACCGGGGCACGAACCCATGTCCCCTGCATCGGCAGGCGGACTCTCAACCACTGCGCCACCAGGGAAGCCCATAATTATCTATTTTAAATATAGCAATGTGTACATGTCAATCCCAAACTCGCAGTCTATCCCTCCCCCCCCACCCTAATCTTGTGATTTCAAACTGAATTGTGTAATTTATTCTAGACTTGTGATTTGAAGCTTGAAAAGTATAAGATAATTTGATTACATTTGTAAATGGTATGGATATCTTGAAGACAACTTGATATGCCACATTTAGAAGCTTGAATTATTAGGTTTAGGAGAGTTATTTACATGCTTAAGATTTTTTTCTTGTTTGACTTGTAAATCTGTCTATGAGGCATTTGAAGTGCTTGAAAAAAAGCAAGTATATTAAATTTGTAAATGTAGTTTAAATATTTAAGAGAATTTAATTAACTAACTTTGTAAATGGCATGAGTAATGTTCAAGCAAATCTAATATGTCAGACCCATGGGCTAACTGAACATTAATCAAGGAACAAGTTATTGCTCTTATTTTTATACAAAAAATACAAGATTTCTAAACAGAACATTAAAGTTAAGTAAGTTAAACTTAAGAAAATTTGTTTGTAAATTTAAAATTTTAATTAATTGAAAATTAAACATAAACAACTGCAAATAGTCCTTTCTCCTCTCAGATGTGTCCCTAGGATACATGCCTCCTTGGCAGCCGACTACCTTCATCTCGCAGTGTTGTCCTTCCCCGATCTCTGACAGCCCTTGTTACTGGGAACTCTTTCACTGGGCCCTGTTTTTTATGGTTATTTAACTTTTATAAGAATGCACGGGGCCTTCCCTGGTGGTGCAGTGGTTAGAAATCCGCCGGCTAACGCAGGGGACACGGGTTCGATCTCTGGTCTGGGAAGATCCCATGTGCCGTGGAGCAACTAAGCCCGCGCGCCACAACTACTGAGCCCGTGTGCCACTACTGAAGCCCACGGCCTAGAGCCTGTGCTCCTCAACAAGAGAAGCCACTGCAATGAGAAGCCCCCGCACGGCAAAGAAGAGTAGCCCCCGCTCGCCGCAACTAGAAAGAAAGAAAGAAAAAAAGCCCGTGCGCATCAACGAAGACCCAATGCAGCCAACAATACATTTTTTTTAATTAAAAAAAAAAAAAAAAAGAATTTTGAGAGTAGACTCACGTGAAGGGTTTAGCAAGTACCTGGCATGGAGTAAACCCTCAATATGTTAGCTGTCCCTCCCACCCCCATCATCTCTGTATTCCACAGCATCCACAAGCCTCAAGAAATACTCATTGAATATCCTGTCTCTTGATCCAGTATTTTCTAGGACTTTGGCTTTAAAAAAAAATCTAAATAAAAAAAGCACTTTATGGTCAAAAATGCTCATCTGTGACAAAATTTCAAAGAGCTAAATATTAGGACAGTTTATTTCAACAGTAGGGAAACTGTTGAGCAATTTTATTTATAATTTTATACACCACCTTGTTTCAAAAAAGGATTTGAGATGGTTTACAGAGGCCTAAACCAAAGAACAAGATAAAATACGTTTAAAACAAACAAGAAATATAAGGCAAAGGGATGGAAAACAAAGATAGCAAAGTGCGAGGGGGCCAAGAGTAGGGTTAGCAATACAAAAAAATACACATGCTAAAGTCATATATCCTTGACCGGAAAGATTTGCTATAAGCTTTCTAGCAGCCAACACCACTCAAATTCAAAACTCGAAGGGTCCATAGGCCAAAAACTAACAAATTGCTCTGAAAAGTTAAACTCCTCTGGAAAGCGAGATCATATGAAGGTCCTCCTTTGATTAGAGTGGGGCTGTGTAATGAACCAGCACCATCCTCAAGAGCTGTTTGGAGAGAAAACACAAGGACGGGCTTCAGCACTTCCCAGAGGATAGGCAAAGGCACAACTCCGCGCCTCCATTCTAAGGAAGGCCGGTATTCCCAGGCACAATCCAGGTGATTTGACATCGAACGAGTAAATAAAGGATGATAATCCAGTTAATGGACTATTACAATGCGCACCACAGTACGGAGGTGGGGAGGGGAGTGCTTCCGTGAAATAATTAAGTGGAAAAACTGGAGATGACAAAAACACAAAAATATCAAACTATGTGTAGAAAATCATCAGAGTAAAATTCACTAAAATGTTAACTCGTTATTTCCGTATATTAGGAGTACCATTGCTTTTTTTTCCCTATTTATTATTAATTTTTAGATGTCCAATGGGAAATACAGTGGGTAAAAGTATCTTGAAAGATGACTCACATAAAATCTGAAGAGTGATTAGGCTAAGCCTCGAAGCAGCGTCCCCGCGCATCCTAATCCCGGGTCGCATGTTTACGGTAAAAGCCCTGTCCCGGGGTACCCAGGCGTCCCAGGGAGCCGCCCACAGAGACGCAGGGTCCTCCGCACAGCCTAGAGAGGACCGGAAGTCGGCTGGGGGCGGGGTCTGTGGCTCCTTCAGACTCTAGGTCCGCTGGTGGCTCGTCGTTTTGCCGCTAGAAGGGATTCGGTCGAAATCGTGCTGTGGAGGGCTGACTAGCTGCACTCTATCCACCTGTGCTCCCCGTGACCTCAACTTGCCATGCCGCCAGCGCCCGAGGTGACAGTGGGTGCGGGTCCTAAGCCCCTGGCGGGGGTCGACGCCGACCGTGCATCGCCCCGTGCTTGGGGTCGTCGAGGCTCTGCCCCCCTCGGTGCCCCCCGACCGCCTTTTCTCAGGCCCGTCCATCCCCCACGTCTCTTGGCGAAGCAGGTGATAGGATGACCCCGGGCCATAGTGGACAAACCTTCAGTTCCAAGAGCCGGTGACCTTGGAGGATGTGGACGTGGGCTTTAGATACGAAGAGTGGAAGCGCCTGGACCCTCCTCGGAAGGCTCTCTACGCGGACGGAATGCTAAAGAATTATGGAACCGTTATCGCACTGAGTAAGGGCTTTCCCGCGACCCACAGTCGGTCTGACTGGAAGGCTTAACTGCACTTTGTTTCTAACTGGGTCTTCCTCTGCACTCCCCGTCTCGTGTGTTGTGAAACGTTTCAGGGACTGGAGAGCTTCCCGAATTTGTCCAAGTAGACCTGTGAGTTCAAGTTTCTTTTTTTTTTTTTTTGGCCACATATGTACGTAACTTGCGGGATCTTAGTTTCCCGACCAGGGATCGAACCTGTGTCTAAACTCTGTAAGCGCTGAGTCCTAACCCCAGGATCGCCAGGGAAGTCCCCTGAGCTCAAGTTTCTAATTTCTTTGTTTGTATTTGTTTTTGGTTTTGTTTATGGGTTTTTTAGTATTTGGTTTTTTAGTCAGTATTTATTTTTTCTTTGCATTATTTATTTTTGATGTGGACCATTTTTAACATCTTTATTGAATTTGTTACAATATTGCTTCTTTTTTTATGTTTTGATTTTTTGGCCACGAGGCATGGGGGATCTTAGCTCCCCAACCAGGGATCGAACCCTGAGGGTTCTGCATTGGAAGGCGAAGTCTTAACCACTGGACCACTCACCCCTCCATGGACAGAGAGAGAGCCTAGAGGTGCTCCTGGGCCCTGAGGAAAGATATTTCTACTCATAGACTCATGTTGCCCGATTCTTATCTGTTAAAAGTGGGCAGTTTTTCAGCATTCTCAGTTACTGCCTTTCTCATACCTGGAGTTCTCTATAAGCAGGATCCCAGGCCTGGGACCAACTGGTAGGTTTCTAGGGTGGCTGCCCACTGCTATTGTCTTTCATGTCATCCCAGACACACAAAAAAGATGTGCTCACCAGGACCACACTGCTTTCCAGGCCTCAGAATATTCTGACCCCAGAGACAGCGTATTTCTCCGACTTCCCCAAATATAAGAAATAAGCCTTGGGAATTCCCTGGCGGTCCACTGGTTAGGCCTCAGTGCTTCCACTGCAGGAGGCAAGGGATCCCTGGTCCGGGAACTAAGAAACTAAGATCCTGCATGCTACGTGGTGCAGCCAAAAAAAAAAGAAAAAAGAAATGAGTCCTTAGTTCCTTCTGTCACTGTAATCATGTAACAGAATGATTTAATTAGATTGAACTGGGGGGACATTAAGGTGGAGGACTCCTTTGCCAGCCCCGCATACTTTGTAGAAAAGGAGTCCCCGGGCTTCCCTGGTGGCACAGTGGTTAAGAATCTGCCTGCCAATGCAGGGGACACAGGTTCGAGCCCTGGTCCAGGAAGATCCCACATGCCACGGAGCAACTAAGCCTGTGTGCCACAACTACTGAGCCTGCGCTCTAGAGCCCGTGAGCCACAACTACTGAAGCCCGCGTGCCTAGAGCCCCTGCTCGGCAACAAGAGAAGCCACTGCAATGAGAAGCCTGCACACCGCAACGAAGAGTAGTCCCCGCTCACCGCAACTAGAGAAAGCCCGCGCATAGCAACAAAGACCCAACACAGCCAAAAAGAAAAAAAAAAGAAAAGGGGTCCCCTACCCCAAGTGTTGGAAAAAGTAAAGAATGGATAGATTTGAACTTTGTCCTTGATATGAAAGTGGGGTGAAAAGAGATTCTCAGGATAGTATCTAAAAAGGAAAACCGGAAATACAGTGGACCCTTGAACAACATGGCTTTGAACAGGTCCACTTACAAACCGATTCTTTCCCTAAATATGTCCTGCAGTACTACTCTATCCTTAGTTGATTGAATACACAGATGCGGAACCGTGGGTATGGCAGCCCCACTGTAAAGTTGTAGGTGGATTTTTGACAACTCAGAGGATTGGCACCCCTAACCCCGTGTTCAAGGGTCAACCATATAGACGGGGCTTTACCTGCCCATTGTGAGGCTTTACCTGCCCATTGTCTGTATTTCCGTAGTGACCAGCAGAAAACCTTTATCTTAGAAGCTTTTTTAGGTGAGAGTGGACTGCAAGAAAGCAGAAACCTGGGAAGTCTTCAGCTAGTCCTGGGGAGAAAGGAAAGAAGGAAGGAAATGAGTATCTAGAGCCTGAGGGAAGGAGCCAAGGGGCGGGGACCAAGAGGAGGACAGCTTAACTGGGGCCCCCAGCAGAGTTGCCCTGATACCCTGATTTCTTGAAATGCTGACCCTTTTCCTTGCCCATAAGTAGGATTTGCAGTTTATAAACCTGAGGTGCTAAGCCATTTGGAAAAAGGGGAGACCTGTGTATCTGGGCTGGACAAAGAACCAGAGTCAGATGGGTAAGTGCAGAAAGGCCTTGGGGCCACCGACCTGCCCTGCCTTCAACTTGTACTGATAATTACTCATAAGTAATTCCAAAGGCTTGTGAGTTCCATTGTTAAGAATATAGGCTCTTCCTGGTTGATTTTACTATTGCCAGTGATTATCCAGCCTTTTTCTCTCTGGTATCATTCTGGTTCAAGGTTCCTGTGAAGGAAGGCTCAAGATGGTTATCTTTCCACCTTCATCAGGGCCCAATGGACTTAGGATTTCTAAATGAGCAGAGTATAGCATTTACAGTTTTTACATGCTCTATTTTTTTTTTAATAAATTTATTTTTTGGCTGCGTTGGGTCTTCCTTGCTGCGCGCGGGCTTTCTCTAGTTGCAATGAGTGGGGGCTACTCTTTGTTGTGGTGCACGGGCTTCTCATTGCGGTGGCTTCTCTTTGTTCTGGAGCACGGGCTCCAGGCACGCAGGCTGCAGTAGTTGTGGCACATGGGCTCAGTAGTTGTGGCTCGTGGGCTCTAGAGCGCAGGCTCAGTAGTTGTGGCACACAGGCTTAGTTGCTCCGCAGCATATGGGATCTTCCCAGACCAGGGCTTGAACCTGTGTCCCCTGCATTGGCAGATGGATTCTTAACCACTGCGCCACCAGGGAAGTCCCATGTGCTCTACTTAGAATGTGCATCTCCATCTTCCTTTGGAAATGGAAGCAGAGAATAGGACTTGGATCTAGAACCCCCAAATTCTCAGAACCTTCATGTTCAAATAAGCACCTACTCTGAATCCAGTGGCCCCTGTTCTGACATTGGACTGAGAAAAGGTGTCTGGGTGATGGTGCTGAGACCTCCAACCCTCCTCCTCACCTGTCTCCTCTTGGTGAAGCCATAGGTAATTCTCATCCAGGGGAATGGGAAGAGGACTGGAAAGTTCTCTCAACAGGAATGGCTCTTTTGTCCTTTGAAGATGAAGACCTTCCCTGGCTGCTTGGAGGACCAAGAGCCCACACCTGTTCTAGGCTCTCCTGGTTGCTGAGGAATCGGGCCCTGGCCCTAGTGCAGGACTGATGCACTCCTGACGATCGAGACAGCTTGGTCCTGCCTCTCCACAGGTTTCCTAAAGGCAAAAGGATGACTTCAACCACCAGACATTTAAACAGTTGGAGCTTTATTGCTGATAAGGTTAACCTAAACATTAAACTTAAACTGATTAGACTTCTGTTTAAAAACTAAATCCAATAAAGTCATTGTTTTTATTCATTTTTGCCTCCATGGTCTTATGAGTAGAAGAGGTTGCTAATATATTTAAATAGTGCTACTAGGACTACAAATTATTAAGTAACCAATCAGAATTAGAGACTTTAAAAGTTAAAGGTCACTTTCCCAAGATGTAGTAACAATCTCTGAAGTCCAGGAGTCTTGAAAGACTCCTTAACAATAGTCTTAGGACTTCCCTGGCGGTGCAGTAGTTAAGAATCTGCCTGCCAATGCAGGGGACACGGGTTCGAACCCTGGTTGGGGAAGATCCCACATGCCGCGGAGCAACTAAGCCCGTGCACCACAACTACTGAAGCCCATGCACCTGGAGCCCATGCTCTGCAACAAGAGAAGCCACTGCAATGAGAAGCCCACGCACCACAAGGAAGAGTAGCCCCCGGTCTTTGCTAGAGAAAGCCCATGCGCAGCAACAAAGACCCAACGCAGCCAAAAATAATAAATAAATAAATTTATTTTTTAAAAAAAGGAAAAGGGCTGAATAAGATAATTATCGAACAGAACATGGGGATGTAATGGAATGCCATTTTCCATCTGTCACATCTGGAGGATCAAATTTAAGTCTCAGCTGATCCCAGCCATTCACGTCTTTAGGCCTGCAATCATAACTTCTGTCACTGATGCACCAGTGGCTTTTGAGCCAGTGGCTGACCCATAACCCCTGGTGTCTAGTGAGGAAAGGGGAGCAGAGGGTGGCTGGTGGGATGGCCCCTGACCCTGCTGAGTCCATGTATAGCTTCTGCTCAGATCCCCCTCCCCTTCCCAGGCTGGTATGTTATCAGGAATCTCAGGAGGGACCAGGGCGCTAAGAGTCAGAGATCAGCTCATCTCTGCTGCCTTTTGTTTCGTCCAGGATGTCCAGAGAGGAAGACCTCAAACTCCTGTGTAGTCAGCCCTTGAAATAGGTCTTCTGAATTATTTACTTAGGACACAGTCGTTTTGATCTCAGGTGGCCTCAGCCTGCAGCGGCTTGAAGCAGGATTTCAGTCCCCAGCCAGAGACTGAAGTCAGGCCACGGCAGTGAGAGCGCTGAATCCTACTCACTAAACCAGTGACCAGTGACAAGGCTCTGGCCCTTCGGCTTTGCAGAAATGAATTCCCACAAAGATGGAAAGTAGTGAAACAAGTAAAGTGTTTATTCGGAGGAAAAAGAGTACGTGTGTGGATCGACACACAGGTGGGCTCAGAGAGTCACGCCCTCGTAGTAGTTTGAATCACTTATATGGGGCATTTCTTCCGGATTTCCTTTGGCCATTCATCTTGCTTTGCCTGGTTCTGAGTCCGTATTTGATTTATCTCAGGGTCCTCCCATGTGTGCGCACACACCTCTTAGCCAAGGTGGATTCCAGTGAAGAGGCCTATGGGTAGCTTGACATCACCTACTATGCGGTGGCGCCCCCTCCCTTTTTGACCTTCAAGGAGCCTTTCTGTGCATGTGTAGTCAGGAAGGTCTCCTTGACCTTGAGAATGAGAAATATGTGCCCAGCCCTGGGCAGGGCTTAGCCCCTCCTCCTCTTCATCTTGGAGTATCTGTCCATACGGTCAGACTCCAGCTGTTCAGCCTGGGGCCCATTTACCTCCTGCCTCAGTTTGAAGAGATTTCTTCCTGCCACATAAATAGATAATTTTCAGGTGAAGAGCTGGAATTTACCCTAGACCTTAGGGACAACTTCCATTTTAGTAGGTGGCCGTACGTCCCAATGTGCTTGAGGCAATTCCAGTTAAGACTGAATGGCCCGGTGCCATTAATAGCATTCTCTTTCACTGTCTGAAGTAAGAAGTATTCCCATTGCAACAATAAATCATATAGTCCATAGAATTCTAGGACAGATCACATTTCTCCAGTATCAGTTCCTACTCTAAATTCCCTCCCCAGTCATTCTTTCTGACTGGAACCAGTCAGACTAACTTGCTTCCTGGTCCCCTGAACTGTGCAACCCAGGAATCCTTTTTCCCCACAGGTTGGTCATGCAATTGGTTTCTGTTGTTGCTGTGGCCACTGATGTTATGTGAGGATGAAAACTGTTCATTTGCTGTCTGCTTTAACAACAGCTCACTCAAAGGCTGAAAAATATTTGAAACCCAGTTGTAAACACCCTGAAGAAACTGGAGCATTGACTGGCATGTCCTGTGCAAAAACCTGTAAAGTTCAGACCACTTTAAATTGTTCTTTTTTGTGAATAATGCACAAATTAGGGCAGCTCCAGGGTAGGTGTGGGCTGTTAGGCCAGTGCAGGGTTTTAAAATAAGTTGAATTATAACACAAGATTGTAAATCAATTATATCTGAATTTAAAAATTAAATAAATAAGTTGAATTGAAGTACTTCTGGGGAGTCCCCCCTCTCCAGGGAGCCATAGCCCCCCACTCTTTTGTCTGATTCCAGCTGCTCCTCTCATGTTTACCTTTCCTACCTGGTGCCAGTTTTGCCAGTTCAAAACTCACAAGACTTGTGAGTTTGTGAACTCAGCTCTAAGTTTCCTTTTCTGTCTTTGTTACCTGTTGTTCACATTGTAACAGGAGGGAAAAGCGTGCTGGCCTCTCAGGCTGGCTTGGCAAGTGGGGTCACCACAGGTGAGATAAACCTGGCCCCTTAGGCTCACACCCATGTTTGCAAAACTATGCTATTTTCATTTCCGTGCTAATAGCTGACCTTCACTGAGCAACTCCCACCTGCCTGGGCCTGTTCTGAGGGTTTACCTGTCTTGGTAACCTTAAGGGGGAGGTGCTTTTATCCCTATTTTATAGGTGAAGAAACTGGTACAGAGAGGTTGATTAACTTGCCTAAGGTAATCTGAGTGATAATTTTTTAAAAACTCATTGCTTCTCATTTTCCAATTATAGTAGCAATTATTGTTCATGACAGAAAATGTGGAAAATACAGAAAAATAGAGACGTAAATTTACAAAATTACAAAATAACACAAATCATCTCCAATTGCACCCTGAGACATAATCCCATGTTTAGTAAGGTTCTGCCAGGTTTTTTTTTTCCCTGAGTATATATATTTTTAAACATAGCTGGAATCATTTAGTACATCTGTTTTATAACCTGATTTTTAAAATGTCCTCAATTGTGAACATTTTCCCATGGCAGTATCTGCTCTTTTACGTCATGTTTTTTAATGCCTGCATCGTCTTCTACATATGTTCTATAATGAATTTTGTTCTTAACTGATTCCCTATTGTTGGACATTTATGTAACTTCCAAGCTGTTATAGTTAACCAGCATGCAGATTTACAACAAGAAATATATCTGGCAAGCCAACAAGACTATTTCTGCAAGTTGGTCACACATCTTTTCCCTCTAAGAAAGTATGTGGAAAATCAAACTATATCACAGAATTCAAAAAAGGGGCTTTGATCTTAATAAGTGGGGTCCGCAAGCTAGGTGGTAGCCTGTTAAAACCTGTTTGGGTAAGAATGTCTGCATTGCAGTCTTCCAAGTTACATCAAAGACCATACATGTCAGGGTCTCCTTATCCACACCTATACTGATCAGTACATGGGTTTTTCTTCCTGCCACATAAGTAGATCGTTTTCAGGTGAAGAGCTGGCATTTACCCTAGGATTCTGCATTTCTAACAAAGTATCACACTTCAAAGGCTTTACAGAGCTTTCTGCAAGCTCTGTCCAGTGACTCCTGTTTCCATGTCATTGGCCAGAACTGTATCCTGGAACCAGCCCTGGTGCAGAAAAGGCTGGGAGACATGGTCTTCTTAGCTGAGCACTTTGTCACCCTGAATACAATGTGTCTCTGTTAGTAGGAAAGAAGAGAATGGTGTTAGTAGGTGACTCTGATCACATTGGAAACTTTTTTAAAAATCTGTCCCATTAATAGTTACAGTTCATTTTTGGTAGAAGTGTGATTTCCACAGCCTACCCTGTATAGAAATATTTTTCCAAGGATGTTTTCTGTGAAACCAGAATAACTGTAATATTATGAAGTGATGGACCTTGTCATTCTTCCTGGCTACAAATTCTCTCTCCTATAGTTTCCCATTCTGGTTTGTGAAATAAGTGGTTTTTGGGAAGGGCTGGGATAAGCTCAGAGACACCAGCTCTCCTGCATGCCTTTGCTTATAAAGTACTCATCTCTTGCATTCAGCCTGTGTGCTGTTTTAACTCCAGATACAAAGATCTAATATCATGTAGCTCTATCACTATGTCAAAATAAAGAGCTAAAAAATCTTCAGATCTGGGCTTCCCTGGTGGTGCAGTGGTTGAGAGTCCACCTGCCGATGCAGGGGACATGGGTTCGTGACCCGGTCCAGGAAGATCCTACATGCCGCGGAGCGGCTGGGCCCGTGAGCCATGGCCCCTGAGCCTGCGCGTCCGGAGCCTGTGCTTCACAACGGAAGAGGCCACAACAGTGAGAGGCCTGCGTACCGCAAAAAAAAAAAAAAAACTCCAAGATCCTGATCCAACTGTATGAAATATTTTTGAGATATTCTGGGTCATCAAGATCTAGCAGGTGAAACAAGAATGGCAGAATGTTTATGGCTGCAGTTTACTCTTTCTACTTTCGTGAATCTTAAAATTTTTCCAGGCAAAAAGCTTTCTAAGAAAGTTTTTTTTTTGTTTTTTTTTGCGGTACGCGGGCCTCTCACTGTTGTGGCCTCTCCCGCTGCGGAGCACAGGTTCCGGACGCGCAGGCTCAGCGGCCATGGCTCACAGGCCCAGCCGCTCCGCGGCATGTGGGATCTTCCCGGACCGGGGCACGAACCCGTGTCCCCTGCATCGGCAGGCGGACTCTCAACCACTGTGCCACCAGGGAAGCCCTCTAAGAAAGTTTTTAAAAATTGAAAGATATCCAGAACATATAAAGTACTCCTACAATTCAACAACAGCAAAAAACTCCATTAAAAAATGGGCAAAGGACTTGAATAGACATTTCTCTAAAAGAAGTTACGCAAATAACTAATAAGCACACGAAAAGAAGCTCAACATCACTAATCATTAGGGGAATGCAAATCAAAACCACAATGAGATACCGCTGAACATCCATTAGGATGGCTAGTTATGAAAAAAACAGAAAATAACAAGTGTTGGTGAGGCTATGGAGAAATTGGAACCTTGTGCATTGCTGGTGCAGCTGCTATGAAAAATGTTATGGCAGTTCCTCTAAAAAATTAAAGATAGAACTACCATATGATCCAGCAATTCCACTTCTTGGTATATACCCAAAAGAACTGAAAACTTCAGTAGATATTTACACACCCATATTCATAGCAGCATTATTCACAATGGCCAAAAGGTGGAAGCAACCCAGATATTCAGTGGATGACTGGATAAACAGTGTGGTATATATCGATATATGTATATTGTGATATATAGATATAGATATATAGATATCACATTGTGGGTGTGTGTATATATATACACTGTGAGTATATATATATATATATACTCTATATATATACACATACAATGGAATGTTACTTGGGCTTAAAATGAAGGAAAGTCTGCCACATGCTACAACATGGATGAACTCTGAGGACATTATGCTCATGAAATACGACAATCACAAAAGGACAAATCCTGTTTGATTCCACTTATATGAGGTACCTAGAGGAATCAAGTTCTTAGAGACAGAAAGTAGAACGGTGGTTGCCAGGGCCTAGGAGGAAAGAGGGATGAGGAGTTCAGTTTAGTGAGTATGGAGTTTCAGTTTGGGAAGATGAAGCAAGTTCTACAAGAGATAGATGGTGGTGATGGTTCCCTAGCAGGGTGCATGTACCTAACACCACGGAACTGTACACTTAAAAATTATTAAAGTGATGTATTTTATGTTACACACATTTTGCCACAACCTTTTTAAAAAGAGTGATTGCTGGTTGGGTTCAGCCATGAGAAAGTCTTGTTTGGGATTGTTCTTTTGGCCTGGATGCGTTGGAGCAAAGCCATAGCCAATTACAGCCCTCATGTAACATGAGTGACAAATCAATCTCTGCTATTGTTTAAAAAATGAATACACTTTATGTTTATATTTTACCATAAAAATTTTTGAAAGAAAACTTTTTTTGATTATGAAAGTAATACAGGTTCTTTATGTTAAAAAACTGTGGAAAGCGAATACCTCTCTCAATTCTTTCCCTCAAGAGTTTAGAATAGATTTGTCCAGATTTTATGTATGAATATATGTTTTAAAAAGGATCAAGCTGAACTTTGTTCCACTTACAGCAACTTCCTGCATCATGAAGCTTCTCCAAGTCTTTCTATATAGATCTACTTTACAGTGCATGGTATTTCGCTATGTACAAAAGATATGCCGTATCTTTTTGGCCAGTGGAGATTTATCATTTATGATACTTTTGTTTACTTGTTTAGCAGCCCAAGTTAAGATGGTTAAGGTGGACTTCCCTGGTGGTCCAGTGGTTAAGATGCCACGCTCCCAATGCAGGGGGTCCAGGTTCAATCCCTGGTCAGGGAACTAGATTCCCACATGTCTCAACTAAAGATCCCATGTGCCGCAACTAAGACCCAGTACAGCCAAAAAAAAAAACAATGGTTAGGGTACGTATGGGTAGATTTTAAATTTCTTAAAGTGAAGCCTAGCTGGCTTACTCTCCCACTTGAGAGAGGTGGGATGCATTATTACCCTTAGAGTCTGGTTTCTGAAGTGGATTTGGGTGCGGGTTCAGAACTGCAGGGCTGTGCGCACTCCTACTTTTGTAAATATTCCTGCCTTGTGTGTGTGGTCCCTCCCTGGTCATGGGAGTTGGTCAGGGCACAAAGCAGGGGGACTGCCTTTTTTTTGTTTTGTTTTGGTCCAAATTCAAACTTTTGCTCTAGCTTCTGCCAGTTGTGACCCCAAAGTATCTACCCTCTGGTCATGGCCACTTCAGCCCTAGCACTTGGGTCTGGTAAGCCTGCTTCTGTTTGCTTCTTTCCCAAGACCTTGCCTTGCCACTCAAACAAGGTTTGCATTCCTTCCTGTGGTATAATAAATATATTTGGTATTTGTCCCCATTTCCTGGCACAGAGTTCCCAAAACCCTTGGAATTCCCTGAATGATAGCAGTGTCTTTTGTTAGCCGTAAGGAGCCCCTTTTGAGCACACTGGAGTTTATGCTAATGAGGTGACTTAGGGTGGGGCCCTAGATGGCCTCAGGATGGGGCTGGACACCAGAAAGACCAAGTGATTGGAGGACTGGAATTTTCAGTCCCACCTTCCAACCTCTGGGAAGGGGGTGGTGCTGGATTTTAGCCTCTATTAAAAAACTCTTGGACAATGAGATTTGATGAGCTCTTCGGGGCTGGTGAACAAGAATGCACCCAGGGCTTCCTTGGCGGCACAGTGGTTAAGAATCCGCCTGCCAATGCAGGGGACACAGGTTCACGCCCTGGTCTGGGAAGACCCCCACATGCCGCGGAGCGACTAAGCCCGTGTGCCACAACTACTGAGCCTGCATGCCACAACTACTGAAGGCCATGCGCCTAGAGCCCATGTTCTGCAACAAGAGAAGCCACTGCAATGAGGAAACCCGTCGAAGAGTAGCCCCCACTCGCCGCAACTAGAGAAAGCCCAAGGAACAAAGACCCAAGGCAGCCAAAAATAAATAAATAAATATATTTAAAAAAAAAAAAGAATGTGCCCACATGCCAGGAGGGTGGCACAGCCTAGGTCCACAAAGGGCAGAAGCGCTCTTCATCTGGCTGTTTACTCGTATCCTTTAATATCCTTGTCATAAACTGGCCGGAGTGAGTACACTTTCCTGAGTTATGAGAACCACTCTAGCAAATTAACCCAACCTGAAAGGGGGTCGTGGGAACCTCTGGTTTAAAGCTGGTCAGTCAGACAACCAGATGACAGACAACCTGGACATGAGATTGTTGTCAGAAGTGGGGGCGGTCTTCTGGGACCGAGCCCTTGACCTGTGGGGTCCGACACTCCAGGTGGAGAGTGTCTGAAATGAAGTAAATTGTGGGGTGAGAACTGCTTGGTGTAGGAACACCCTACTCCACCCAATCCCCCCCCACGCCCCCTCCCCCACATGCACTTGGTGACTAGAAGTATTGAGAGTAGAGGAGGAAAGTAGAATTTTCCTCTTGCACTTCCTTTGCTCAGACATTTGCTGACCACACAGACATGACCACGCCCTTCCCTGCTGAAGAGTTTCCCTAGACTTGACCCCCGGCCTCTTGTTGGAGAGCTCTTCTTGCTCATCAGACATAAACACAAGACTCAAAGCCTCCCCCTTACCCTGCTGAATCTGTCCGTGCCCCTCAGGGATTATTCTCCTGATGAGGTAGAAATCACGTGCTTCAGGATCATCTTTGAGGATGAGTGAGGCTGTGACCATACCCTTCACCCATGGGGACAGGCGTTGACCCCTCCGAGAGGAATCTCCATTAGGATGTGATGGGGAATTTGGGGAATGTGATCTGACTCAGTTCATTCCTTGCTAACCAAGTCACTGCTGCCACCCATGTGTTAGTGATGTGGTCTGAAGGTTTCCATTTAGTTAGTTTTAGTTTCTGACTCCTTGCAAGCTGTATGGTCCCTTTTGAAGAAAAATGGGCTATTTCTGCTTCTCCTTAATATTCAGTTCTGATGTTTTCCTCATTGGAAATGGGCAGCTTTCCTGTGCTCTGAGTCTACCCTCACCTCCCTGGCACCTGGGTCATCTGCCTGTGTATTGAAGGCCCTGCCTGTGGGAGTTTTACTTCTGTCCTGAGATGGTCGTCCTGCCTGTCTGTGCTTCCCAGCAAGCTCTCCAGTTGTGTCTCCAGCCATATCTGGTTCCCACTGACAGAAGGGCTAAGGCTGGTTTTGGTCTATTATCTCCCCTTTCCTGTTTTTGGTGCTATGAACAGAATCTCACTTTTCCAACCTAATCTGATCATCCTCCTGGAACAAGGGAAGCATCCTGGGTACCACAACTGCAGGCAGATGAGGACAGAAGACTCACTCACAGGTGATGGGGGGAAGTCCGCTAGCGCCCCCCCCACCCCCCGCCTTGTTACAGCTCCTTCCCTTGTGCCATTTATGATGCTGAAGAATCCGAGGTGGAGTGCTGATTCAGATGAGTCCTCGTCTTCGCTTGGTCCCTAAGTCACTACGTGAGAATCTGATGGACACCTCCACATTAACACCTCGCCGTGCATTCCCCTCATCTGGGTGAGCCGCCTGCACAGAGGGGACAGTGGCCCAACGCCTGGTCAGCCTGTGTGTGGTGAAGACGCCAAAGACCTTCGGCCCTCAGCCGTTCCCCTTTACCTGCTGCTTTGTTTTCTCACCCCTTTCCGGCTGGGGCCCTACATCCCTGTTTCTTCCCCAGTGTTTTGTCCTGTCTTCTGTCCCCTCCCTTTGATCCTCCACGTAGCACCAGTACACTCTTTGTCTGCTGGCTCTTGGAGGTTTCTGTTTTGGTCCCCTTCCCGGTCCTTACTGTTCAGGGTTGTGAAGATAAGTGCTGGATGCTGTCATTCTCTCTTTGTTGCACTTGATTATTCTGTTCTTCTCAGGTAAATTTTTTTTTTTTTTGGCAGTATGCAGGCCTCTCACTGTTGTGGCCTCTTCCGTTGCGGAGCACAGGCTCCGGACGTGCAGGCTCAGCGGCCGTGGCTCACGGGCCTAGCCGCTCCGCGGCATGTGGGATCTTCCCGGACCGGGGCACGAACCCGTGTCCCCTGCATCGGCAGGCGGACTCTCAACCACTGTGCCACCAGGGAAGCCCCTCAGGTAAATTTTTTTTTTTCCCCCTCAGGTTAATTTTTGCTCAGGATGCAGATCAAGTCATGTGTTATTTGTCAGATGGTGAGAGCAGAACCAGGAATCAACTCTATAAGGCAGGGCCTTTCTGAGGACATGAAGTATGGAGGGAAGGCACTGTGAGGACTCCCAAAGGCTAGGCTCCAGAGATCTAATTTTGTAGAATCTCGTGGATCCCAAGAAACCACAAAAGGTCTTAGAAGAAAGGATCCTGCAGGTATAGTGCATGCAGTAGGGATCCACCAGGAAGTCACAACTTGCCGCCTGGCAGAGAATCCTCACTGGAGAAAGGTTTGCTCTCACCTGTTCCTGCAGCCCGGAGGACTTCCACTGGCAAAGAATGTCGTAGGTGTAAGGTGTGTGAGAAAGCGCTGAGAAACAGACACATGTTCTCATACATAAGGGCGCTCACGCCAGAGGGAAACCCCACACTCGCAGCTAGTATGGGGAATTCTTCGAGTCTAGTGCTGTGACCGTCCCCTGTGGAGAGAAGGCCCAACAACGTGAGCAGTGTGGCAGAATCGTAGCCCTAGTCCCCAGCTTACACCACGCGGGGAGAAGTCTGAGTGCCGAGGGTGTGAAGAAAGGATCAGAATCACCGCTCAAGCTCATCAGTGCTTCATGATAGAGAGAGCTCCATGGGCGTCACAAGCATGGAAGAACTTTCTGAGATGTGAGGCCCTTTCTTCCCATCAATGAGCATACAGAATGGGAAGGAATACATCTGTAAGTAGTGCAGAGAGGCCTTTTCTCAGGAGGCCACTGTTACTGTCTGTTTGTTTTCTTAAAGATTTTTTTGACTTGGACCATTTTTAAAGTCTTTATCGAATGTGTTACAATATTGCTTCTGTTTTATGTTGTTTTTTTTGGCAGTGAGGCATGTGGAATCTTAGCTCCCCGACCAGGGATCAAACCTGCACCGCCTGCATTGGAAGGCGAAGTCTTAACCACTGGACCGCCAGGGAAGTCCCCAGGAGGCCACTGTTATTGTTGGTCAAACAGTCCACACTAGAGAGAAGCTGTATAGAACGTAAAGAATACAGGAGAGATTTCAGAGACGGGTCACACCTCATTACACACCAGAGTTCACATCCCAGGTGGGCCATGTACACACCACAAGTGTGGAAGAGCTGTCGTGTATATCACACTAACCTCTGTTCACTGCAGAGTTCACGCCGGAGAGAAGCCCCATGGGTACAAAAGCTCCCAACACTTGGATCTTCTGAGTAGTCACTCTGGGGAAAGCCTTGCACGTGTGGCGAGTGCAGAAAAGCCTTCAGGCATCGGCCCCATGTCACTGTCCATCAGCGTATTTATTCTGTGAAGAAGGCTTAAGAACGGTGTGGAAAAGCCTTCAGCCAAAAGTGGACTCTCAGGGTCCGTCAAGGAGTCCACCCATGGACTTCCCTGGTGGTGCAGTGGTTAAGAATCCTCCTGCCAATGCAGGGGACACGGGTTCAATCCCTGGTCTGGGGAGATCCCACATGCCGCAGAGCAACTAAGCCTGTGTGCCACAACTACTGAGCCCATGCACCGCAACTACTGAAGGCCATGCACCCTAGAGCCCGTGCTCCGCGACAAGAGAAGCCACTGCAGTGAGAAGCCTGAGCACCGCAATGAAGAGTAGCCCCCGCGAGCCACAACTAGAGAAAGCCCGTACGCAGCAACGAAGACCCCACGCAGCCAAACTTCTTCAACCTGGTGGGGGTTTCAGTATCTGTAAGACAGCTCACAGGATATGGCTCAGAATATTATCTGTAGCCCTTAAGAAGGCACTAAAAGTCCTTGACTATGCTTAATGACTAAACTATTATTATTTGGTCTCCTTTGACAGTTTTCCTTTGTTTCTGCATTGTCTCACTTCTCTGATTAAACTTATTCTTTGGCAAAAGTTTTTCCACGAACAAAAGGCAAGCTGAGGACATGGGGGGCATAGACCATAGGGTCCTGTTCCATTTCAAGAGCGGAACTCGGAATGGGACACTGGGTTTGTCCAAGGGTGGTGTATTAGTCCCCTGGGGCCACCATGACAAATGACAACCAGCTGGTGGCTTGAAACAACAGGAATTTATCCTCACAATTCTGGAGGCCAGATGTCTAAAACCATAGTATCAGCAGGGCTGGGCTCCTTCCAAGGGCTCTAGGGGATCACTCTTTGCCTGCTCCAGCACCTGGAGGCTCCAGATGTTCCTTGGTTTGTGGCTGTAGCACTCCATTCTCTGCCTCCTTCTTCACAAGGCCCTCTATTCTGTCTGTATCTCTCCTTATGTGTCTCTCAGGACACTCAGCATTGGATTTAGGGATCGCCCAATAATCCAGGACGATCTCGAGATTCTTAATTACATCTGCAAACACCTTTTTTTCTAAATCAGTTAACTTTCATAAGTTCCTGGGGTTGGGATGTGGACATATCTTTTGCGGGGCACCAATCAACCCACTCACTACAGGTTTAGTCGGTGGAGGGACGGTAAGGAAGCATGTGAGCCCGTTCTGGAGAGAACGGGGGCAGAGGGAGTGCAGACGGCAAGCATGTGTAGAGCTAGAGGGTAAGACTGAGTCACACTTGCCTGATGAAAGCAAGGATCCTGTTATACCCAACTCTCCGTGTCGGATGCAGCGCTCCCACACACACGTTCTCAGGAGGAGGAGATGGAGGAGGTGGGGAAGGAGTTGTATCACAGCATTCCTGTTACACAGCCATGGCCTTTCTGGAATCAGCCACTGCAGTGGGCGTCAGGTCTCTAGATGCCTGGAAGCAACACAAGCTTGACTGGGGGTTGGGGGGACAGCACTGCCAAAGCAGGTGGGCAGGAGCTAGAAGAGAACAAATTTATAATGGCCCGAGCTCCTGTGGGCACCTCTGGAAGCCCTGACGGTTACGCTGAAGGCTTTCAGAGACCGGGCTACCTTTGGTACTGAGGCAGCCATCCATAAAATAAGTTGCATGTCCTCCTGCAGCCATGAGACACTTGTCCTCACAGACTAAATCCAATCCCCCAGCTTCCAGGAGAAAGAAGCGGTCTTACATGCAGGACACCTACATTACGCTTGGCATTAAGGCCAGTGCCCAGATCTCCAATGAATGGCAAAAGTCCGCCCCAGCTCTTTTCCATAGGATTGCTTAGACAGGGACACAAATAGTGGTGTGCTCTGGGGAATGGTAGGGTGAGGCAATCTCAGCCTTGAACAAAAGAGAAGGGGCCTTGGCCAGAGTAGGCCAGATTTTTTTTTTTTAACATCTTTATTGGGGTATAATTGCTTTACAAAGGTGTGTTAGTTTCTGCTTTATAACAAAGTGAATCAGTTATACATATACATATGTTCCCATATCTCTTCCCTCTTGCATCTCCCTCCCTCCCATAGGCCAGATTTTGATGTGCAGACAAAAGATGGTGATGCCAGGATGAAATGACTCACTGGAAAGGGGATAGCACCTGGAGGAAGATGGCTTGGGGGGCAGGATGTATTTCAGGTTAGTTGAAACATAACTTTTTCAAAAAGGTTTTCCAAGGCACCCTAAAGAAGTTGGGTGCCCTATTCTTTCAACTCACTTGTTCAGGGTCATCAGCTTACGAAGTTAACTCCACAATGGCAGGGACTAGCTAGCATCCTGTCTAATGCAGCTGATGGAATGAACTGGAGGAGAAGGGGAGGGAGAAATAATCAGCTGTCTCCTGCATCTTCGTTCTGAGCAGTTGCTAGGTGATGTCTAGGAGGACCACTGCTGCCTGCTACCTGCAGGAGCTGTTCCCTGAGCTCTGCCCCCTGCACAGCACTGGGTGGGGGAGGGGTGCAGAGGGAGGGTGCCTGGCCCTTTCCTGGACTCACTGAGGCTGGACTGCATGCAACCCTCCCTCCATAGGTTTGCCTTGCTGGCCTCTATCGTCACCCCAGCAATTGCTCATCACCTCCCAGCTCTTCCCCTTCTCTGTCCTCATCCCCAGACTGAGGAATGCCAAATCGAAGTGTTTCGAAGTGTTGAGTCACCCCCCCCAACCCCGTTTTCCTTTCTATCTCTTTCAGCCAACCCTAGCTGAAGAAATGCTGCGGGGGCTGGCAGTGTCACCCCCAACACCAGCAGGAGCCCTGTATCTCCTCCCATCCTCCCATTGTCAGATGTACTTCAAACCATACGATGGAAGCAAACATTTCTACTTGTTTTACATACACTTCTCACTGTGGATAAGATGGGCCGGACACGCAACTGTAATGTTTTCAGGGTTAGGGCTCTGCTCAACTGATCTTCCCATAACATCAATTCCTTTTTTTTTTTTTTAACATCAATTTCTTTTGGAATTGAATTTGACACACAAAGTCCACATGGTTTGTAAAGCACAGGTTTAAAAAAATTTATAACCTATTTTTGGCTAAAGGAGGGTTGTAGAAAGATAGTTTCTATATAATCAAATAGTCATTTTTAAAAATTAAAAGGACTTCCCTGGTGGCACAGTGGTTAAGAATCCGCCTGCCAATGCAGGGGACACAGGTTCGATCCCTGGGTCAGGAAGATCCCACATGCTGCAGAGCAACTAAGCCCGTGAGCCACAACTACTGAGACTGTGCTCTAGAGCCCACGAGCCACAACTACTGAAGCCCGCACGCCTAGAGCCCGTGCTCCGCAACAAGAGAAGCCACCGCAATGAGAAGCCCGCACTGCAACGAGGAGTAGCCCCTGCTTGATGCAACTAGAGAAAGCTCGCGCACAGTAACAAAGACCCAACGCAGCCAAAAATTAATTAATTAAAAAAAAAAAGATTATAGCCTAGTTCTAATGGGATTGCTGAAAAGGGTGTATAACCTTGGAACATTTGAGAAGTATCCATTTCATTGCCTACTTATGTACCAATTGCAAAGTTTTTTCTAAGTGATGTTTCTTTGCTAGTTGTGGAGAGAGGGGAATGTCCCACAGTCACTTAGAGACCTGTCTCCACAAGTGGAGTGGACTTCTTTATAACCCAGGGTTTTGTTGGTGCGATGCTGCATTCAGCACGGCCTCAAAGTGATGTCCCAGTAACCTGCTACCCTCTCGACACATGGCACCAAATATGTAATCTGAAAATAAAAACGAGGATGGTTCCTGTTTTATAGACAATTTAAGAGGAAAATCCTTGAAATGGGAAGTCTTTTTTAAAATCAAACTTTGCTTCATCCCTCAAATTTCCTTGATCCTATTCTGTTCCTTACTTTATAAACTCATTACATATTTGATTTTAAATTTTATTATTAAGATAGGTTAATTTCCCCTGTTAGAACCTTCTTAGAGTTTCTCCCCACCACACCTGCTGCTTGATACAGAATTTTTTGAGGGGTGGCGTTAAAGGCATAGGACTAGACGGAGCTTTTTGAAAGCTGGGACCAATACTTGATCATTTCCGTATCCTCAGCACTTGACGTGAAGGCCTGACGGAATGAGGATCGAATTGAGCCAGGCCTGCCGTGCTTTCACGTGGCCATAAAGCAGCCAACCAGGTGCCTGCTCCTGGGAGGAGGTGGGCTCCGCAGTCTACCCGTCCCGCCCCTTGGACCCGGGCCCAGAGAGACGGGGGTTACCAGCTGGGCGGCCCCCCAGACTCAGGCGGGCAGATGGCCCCAGCACCCTCGGCCCGAGAACGGCGGGGGCGACGCCAGAATGAGGCGGGGCGATGGGTGAGCGCGCCTCGGCCCCCGGCCAAGGAGCCGGGGTGCAAGGAAGAGGAGAATCACCTCGAACCCGGGACGTGAGAAAGCTTACAAGGCTGGGAGGACAGGCAGGGGAAAGGTTTCCTTCCGTCAGAGGGAAAGGAAGGAGACAGCCTGCTTTTGAAAACAAAACCCTCATCCCCACCCCCACCCACGTAACCAGAGGGGCCCGGGAGGCCGATCTTCGACGGCAGAGGGTGGTATGGGGCCAGCAGATCCGCGCACAAACTGCACACGGCGCCGGCCTCGAGCCGCGGGAGAAGCAGGTTTATGAGCCCTGAAACCCTCTGAGATGAGAGAGACAATATCTATAAAATCCAGGATTGCTAGAAAGCCACAGACTTTCTTCTCCAAACTGCCGAAAATAAAAAGTTGGAAGTGAAATTAATAGCGCTGGGGATGAGAGAGGAACGAGGCCATGCACGTGTATCTTTAAAGCATCTTCTGGACACATTATATTCCGGGTGCTGACCTAAGCAATTTGCACTTCTTATGTCATTTAATCCTCACAACAACCCAAGGAGATAGGGGTTACAATCTTGTTTAATCAATGAGGAAATTCTCTTAGGTTAACTTGCCCAAAGTCACATCGCTGACTCAACAGGACCAGTTTAATAACTATGCCAGTAACTTTCAAACTTTTTGGATCCACAGTAAGGGATGTATTTTAGATCCAGAGCATATACATATAATATATAACTGAAAGGAAAATTTCATAAAATGTGTACCCTTCTTTCTATTCTATGCATTCCGTTTTATTTAAAAGGAAATGCTGGTCCCGACCTGCTTAATGCATTTCATAATTCACAAAAGAGACAGCCCCCCCCCCCACCCCCCAGCTGGAGAAATTCTGTGTTACTACCTCCCAGCAGCAGAGGGGCTGGAGTGGACCCTGAAGAGGGCTTTGCCAGGCTCCCTTGAATTGCTGGCCTGAAGGGTAAATACCCTCCTCAGATAAACAGTGAGGATGTGAGGACTGTAAGGTCGTCTTGAATCTCCTGGCCCTGATGAATTACATCCCAGCAGAATGAGGGAACTTGCCTTGGAGACCTTTGAGGAAGTGCCACAGAGGAAACTGGCAGTGGATTATGAACAAATAATAATCAGTTATAAAGGGGCACTGCATGCATTCACAAGGAACAGGTCTCTGTCCTGGTGGGAATACTTCTACTAGTACTGTATACACCTGAACTTCAGCAGACCGTTGGACTAATTTCCTAACAGCATTATGGAGAACTTGGGAAATGTAGGATGGTTTTTGGTTAAATAAATTTACTCCCAGTTGGCTGCCTATCCCAAACAGGGCTCAAAGGAGATAGTCCATGAGGGAGCTCTTTCTAAAAACAAAAGCAGTGAACAAGTGTTTTAGAATTTATATCATGTTTTTAATGGTTTTATTTTATTTTATTTTTGGCCGCATGGCATGTGGGATCTTTGTTCCCTAACCACGGATCGAACCGCACCCTCTGCATTGGAAACGCAGAGTCTTAACCACTGGGCCACCAGGGAAGTCCCTATATGATATTTAATTGCATCTGTCTCCTCCACTAGAATGTGAACCCTCTGAGGGTGGAGAACTTACTTCATTTGCCACTTCTGTACTCCCAGCACTTAGCCCAGGCTCAGGCATTTAAATGCTCCTCAGTCACTCTTGGTGGAATGTGATCATTAATTGGTCAATAACTGCCTGAAAGAGACCTCCAGGGACATGTTCCAGGGCTCTGGCCTAAGTCCCCTCATGTTCCACATTCTTACCAGTTACTTGGACATGGGAATGGATGACATATTTATCAAAGTTTCAGGTGGCACAAAACTGGGACAGCCAAAGCACCGGATGACAGAATCAGGCTCCAAAAATAACCTAGCAGCCTGGAATGGTGGGCTGAATCGGGATGAAAAATAATAGAGATCTGTATTCCGCCTGAAGGTCTAAAACTTAACTTCATAAGCGCAGGATGAGGGGGTATCTGGTTTAACAGAAACACATGTGAGGGACTGGGGTTTTTATGGGAAGCTAACAAATGAAGCAGCAATGTGGTGAGGTCGCCGACGCTGCAGACTTAGCCTGTGAAAATGCAAGCTTGAGGCAGCGCCCCTCTACTTGGTGCAGGTCAAAGGAGGCTGGGAGAACTGGCTCTGTCTGAGCAACAGTCATGAAGGATGATAATGACACATTGCAAGCCTTCTAGAGGAGGACAGTACAGTAAATTTGCCCACATCAAAATCCAGGATTTCTGTTAATAAAGGACACCATCAAGGTACTGACAGGATAGAGAGCAGACTAGGAAAAGATATTACATTAAACGAGCACGGAATTAATACCTACAGTGTTTAAGGAACACGTGCAAATCAACAAGAGAAAGGCAGGAGGCTGTGAGAAAAGAGGGCATTTCACAGAAAAGGAAACTTGAACTGCTTCCAGTGTCAGAAGAGATACTGGGATTCACAACTAATCAAAGAAATGCAGATGAAAACAACAGGACTTCTCTTTCAGGTAATAGCAGGGTAGCTCTCTCCAGCCACCCTCCTGCTGAAAACAACTAAGTAAGCTGGATAAAATGTTGAAAACATCCTCTGTAAAGAACTGACAAGATGGGACAGCATCACTCTGTAGGTCACCAGAACCAAAGAGGGAGGAGCCCAGAGGCTGCTCTCCTGCTAAGGAAGGACCTTTGCCCACTAGGGGAGGGCTGAACTTTCCTTTTGATGGCATCTAGAGATGAATGGGTCTCCATCACAGCCCAGGACCTGCCCTGGTGGGAAGTCAAACAGGAGACGCCTTCCCCCCAATAAGCCAGGATGAGGGTAAACTAGAAGTGGACCAACCTGCCAGAATGACAGCCTGGTTCTGTTTGCCTGGGTTACCCAGGGTAACCCAAGACTTGACTTTGGGTAGCTCAGTACCAACAATGTATCCAGGCTCCTGGAAGAAGCAAAACAAATTCTCTATGGAGGAAATTACCTTCATCCTTGCCCTCAAATTATCCCTACAAATGGTTTTTCAAATAGAATGACCAGCATATAGTCAAAGATAACTTGGGGCACAAGGAAATTAGGCTCCAGCCCACTGCCCTAGAAGCCCAATTTCTGTGGCTGCTAGACTTCAAATCTGATACCTGGTGGCAAGGGTGGCACAGAGTATGTGGCCATCAGCAGCTGTGTGTCCAGCACCCAGGGACTGTGTGAGGGGGTGACAGTGTGGGTGCATGTGTATGCCTCCAGAGTGCCGGAAAGTTCTTTTCCTGACAGAGCTGGTCAGGTTTTCTGATAATCTTCTAATTTTTCCAAAAATATGCTTGAAGAGGGCCACTTTTTCTAATTTGCTTAAAGGTGTCCTATGGCCTAGGGGCAGCCCCATGTAAAGACTTTAGATATTGAAACTATCTGATACAGACTATAAAATAACGAGGTATATGATCTTAAAGAAATAGGTTGAATATATCTGCAGGAAACAGGAAACTAGAAAAAGTAATATGGCAGGTTTGAAAAAGAACCAAATTGAACTTCTAGAAATGATAAATGCAGTAAGTGATGAGAAACTCATGTCAGTGAGATAACCACTCTACCAATCAGTGAGAGAAAAGTTAGAAGGAGGGAAGTACTCAACATTGGGCAGGATTCAGGGAGCTGGGAATCTTGGGCAATGCTTGCGGGTATGTATAGAGTACTACCTTCTAGAGAGGCACCTATAGTGCTTTTGTGCAGTGGCATGTGTACCCCCTGTCACCTAACAGTCCTGACCTTAGGGTCAGAGCTCAGAGAAACCCTTGCACAGGCCCGTGCAGAGACAATTATGAGGGCCGCCATCCCAGCCTCGCACGGGCTGCAAGCAGCTGGGATGACGGCCCTCATGCAGCTGGTAGTGGCTTTATTAAGGCAGATGTGGAAAGAAGGTTTTCATTTGGGATAATTCATTCTGTAGCCTGTGGAAACTGAAAAAGGAAGAAGGTTTATCTTTAAGAGGCTCTAACTCAATAGGAAGCCAAGGTGATTTTTTTAGTTGAGACGATTACAAAATTCAGTTTTAAAATATTTTATTTGTATTGCTGTCATAGTATTAAAATCATCTAGGGCTTCCCTGGTGGCACAGTGGTTGAGAGTCCGCCTGCCCATGCAGGGGACACGGGTTCGTGCCCCGGTCCGGGAAGATCCCACATGCCGCGGAGCGGCTGGGTCCGTGAGCCATGGCCGCTGAGCCTGCGCGTCCGGAGCCTGTGCTCTGCAGCGGGAGAGGCCACAGCGGTGAGAGGCCCCGTACCACACACAAAAAAAGGCCCCTCCGAGAGAATGCTGAACATTAGGTTGTGTTAAGCAAACAAATAAATTAATTTTAAAAAATCATCTAATTTGTTTTGTTAAAGTCAGTACACATTTGTCATAGAAGAAATAATCCAGATTATATGGCATGGCTGTTTTAGAAAAATAAAATAGTTTTATAATGTCAGTATTTTTTTGTAATGGTGGTTGGTCTTCTCACAGAGTCTGGTAAAAATAAACAGCCAAAATGCAAATCTGACCAATTAGTTGGAGAGAGTTAATCTCCCAGTGACTTCAGTTATTTGCATCATCTATTTTTGCTAAGTACATTAACAAAATCATCTTTCCATTTTCTGTGGATACATTTGCAAAGTTGATTAACTTCATTTAGTTAATTATTTAACAGCATTAAACTTTTTAAAGTCCGTATAATAAAATGTAACCTACAGCCAAATCTGGGATATGAAGATTATATATTAAATTTATATCAAATGACAAGTACCAACTTTTGGTGGACTGTTGATTAAATCAAGAGACCCAGACCTGTACCTTAAATAAACTCATACCATATATTTTAAATAGTGAATTGAGTCTACCTTATCAAAATCAGATTCCCTAACTCCAAATGCTGGGTGCAATTTATGTTGACAATATTTAAAACAGTTGGTAATTCCTGAACATCCCTGGCTCTTCCCTGGAAGATGACCCTCAGAAGAGCTTGACAGGCAGGAGGGGTGGGCCCAGAACCTAATGTTCCTAGTGGGCCCATCCCATCAGCCTGTCTGGGCCTGGGTAGCAAACACTGAAACTTATTGCTACCAATTGGCTTTAATGCTTCCCAGTTTATTGATGTAAAATTGTCTATGTTGAGGCTACATCTGCAAATTCCTTATTAAGGAATTAAATTTACACTTGTTTGCTTTGTTGGATTTGGAATGCTCAGCTCAGATACATTTTTATTCGATTCTGGGAGCTCTAGGGGTTTCTCATAAGTAAGCTAATTGCCTTTTTTGTACATAAACAAAATCCCAAATTGGAAAAATGAAAACTAAAATTTCTCTACTTAAAATGCAATTCTTTCGTAGTTTTATGCATTCTTTTTCCCTTTTCATTAATTATTTAACACATTTTTATGATCCATGGGGGTAACTGGCCTGAATTAAAATTGAAACTGGGAAAAAATACATATGAAGTCCAAATGATAATTCTTTTTTTCTAATAATAGTTTTGAGGGATAATGGAGTGAATTTGAAAGAGCATGAACTTTACAATCATCCAGACTTGGGTTTTAACTAGGGTTCCCCAATTAGCTATAAATTAATGACCTTGTTGCAGTTTCTGCTCCATAAAATAGGACTATCACCTTCCTTGCAGTTGTTATGAAGGTTAAAGATAATATGAGTAAAGTGCTTGGCACATGGAAGAGAGTTTTTGATATTATTCCCTTGTGTGATTCTTGCCAGGGTTTGATGGCTTAAGCGTGTCACTCTGGTGGGTTTTTTGTTTTGTTTGTTTATTTTTACACGGCATGACCTGGTGGATCATTCTGGCCCTTTTATGTATTCTTTTCAATGTGATTTTATTCTCACCTGGTCTTGAGACACACCATCATATGAGTTAATTTATCTAATCTTCACAATAGCCTATGAAGGTCTGTCTCAAGGTCATCAACATGAGCTCACAATCCAAAATCAGAAAACCTACAAGGAAATAATCCACAATGAAAGAGAGTTTGCCTACATAACAAACAGCAGAATTAGACACTCAAGCACTTCAGACAATGGAATTACAAGATTCAAGCTATAAGTATGATTAAAAATGATTAGTCATAAAACACAGAATCATGCTTCCCTGGTGGCACAGTGGTTAAGAATCCACCTGCCAATGCAGGGGACACGGGTTCAAGCCCTGGTCCAGGAAGATCCCACATGCCGTGGAGCAACTAAGCCTGCGAGCTACAACTACTGAGCCCACACACCACAGGTACTGAAGCCCATGCACCTGGAGCCTGTGCTCCGCAACAAGCCACTGCAATGAGAAGCCCACGCACCGCAACGAAGAGTAGCCCCTGCTCACCACAACTAGAGAAAGCCCGCATGCAGCAATGAAGACCCAGTGCAGCCAAAAATAAAATAAATTTAAATTAAAAAAAACAGAAACAAAGAATCAAAAGCATGAAATAAACAGAATGCTATAAAAAAGATCAGCCAGGTATCAATGATTACAAATGACGAATATAAACTCAATGGATCGGTTAAACAGAAGATTAGAAGTAGCTGAAGTTAGAATTGGGCATTGAAAGATAAATCTGACAAAAGTATCTAAAATGTAGACCAGAAAGATAATGAGACGAAAAATGTGTAAAAGAGAGGAAGAGGCATGGTGGATAGAATGAAATGTTCTAACAAATGCCTGAAAAAATTTTGAGCAGGAGAGAATAGAGAGAATGAGGGGGAGTGGAGAAAAAGGCTCATTTATTTACAGATTCATTCAACAACTATTTATAAGCACCTAATGTATGTCAGGCACTATTTTAGGCTCTTAAAACAGATAATGACATGATGAGAACAGATCATGGTTGATCATCATCCAGAACTGATTTTGGACAAGAATTCTCAGTGTCAGGAAATGAGTCCCAAGAGACACTAAATCCTCACCCAGATACATCAGAAAGAAACTGAAGAACTCAAAGACTGGGGGAATATTTGAAAAGAAAGCAGAAAGAAAACATATGTTTTCCACAAAGCAGTGAAGCCCAGACAAATAGCAAACTTCTCAACAGCAACTAGAGAAACCAAAAGACAGTGCACTACTATCTTCATAGGTCTTGGAGGAAATATCTGGCAACTTAGACCATTAGACTAAGCTAAACCATCATTCGAGAATGAAGGTGACTTGAACAAACCCCCAGTATACAGTCTACTCCTGTTCAGGTTTACCTAAATTCTTACTGGTTTTTTAGACAGTTGGAGAAATATGAATACAGACTTAGTATTAGATGGTGTAAGGAATTATTGTGTTATTAGTGATAGCGATATTGTGCTTAAGTAAGAAATGTCCTTATTTTCATAAGATGAATGAATACTCAAGAATTTAGGGGCAAAATGTCATGATGTGTGTAATAACTTTTAAAAAACCACAATGAGATATTATTTCACATAATGATATTGGCAAAAGTAAAAAAAAAAAAAATCTGAAAATACCAAGCATTGGGAAAAAGAAATATCTACCTGCTGCTGGTGGAGGTGTAAATGGGCAAACTGGAGAGTAATTCGGTATCAAGTAATTTGGAAAAGCTGAAGATGAAATTGCCTCCTACCCAGCAGTGCTACTCTTTAGATTTATATCCTAGAAAAATTCTCCTACCCGTGCAGAGGCATATTCTATGTGGTCCCAACTCATGCTAGTTAGAAGGGTTTTTATTTATTTATTTATTTAGGCTCTGCTGGGTCTTAGTTGCAGCACTTGGGATCTTCATTGTGGCATGTTTTTTCAGTTGCAGCATGCAGATTCTTAGTTGCAGCATGCGGACTTCTTAGTTTGGTATGCATGTGGGATCTAGTTCCCCGACCAGGGATAGAACCCGAGCCCCCTGCATTGGGAGTGTAGAGTCTTACCCACTGGACCACCAGGGAAGTCCCTAGTTAGAAGTTAAATGTATATGTCCACCATCTTCAGCATGCGTTTTTCCAACACTCTTCCCACTCTCTTTTTCATTGTATCCTCACTGGAATCTATCAACAGAAGTTCTGTCTAGAAAAAATCTGAAGCAAACTATTAACAAAGGACACAATCTTAGCATATAACTTTGTACAAGAATACTTATATAACAAGTGGATCAGTAAGATATTACTGTCTTCTGGTATAAATATTGCATCACCTGTGATGTGATCTAGCCAATAAAGTTTGATTTAAATCTAACCAAGCCTTTGGATCTAACTTGCAGTTTAAAGGAAATCTAGAGGAAAGAGAAGCATGCTAAACACCACTACATGGAAGCAATCAGACCAGAACAGAAGGTGGGCTATTCCACAGGACAACCAGCCTTGTCTATTCAGCTAATCAGTGTCATGAAAAAAACGACTGTTCAAAATTAGAAGGGGCTTAAGGGACACAATAAAGAAACTAATGCAGGGACTTCCCTGGTGGCGCAGTGGTTAAGAATCTGCCTGCCAATGCAGGGGACACGGGTTTGACCCCTGGTCCGGGAAGATCCCACATGCCGCGAAGCAACTAAGCCCGTGCGCTCCAACTACTGAGCCTGCACTCTAGAGCCCGAGAGCCACAACTACTGAGCCCACGTGCCACAACTACTGAAGCCCATGTGCCTAGAGTCCATGTTCAGCAACAAAGAGAAGCCACTGCAATGAGAAGCCCGCACACCACAACAAAGAGTAGCCCCCGCTCACCGCCACTAGAGAAAGCTCGCACGCAGCAACGAAGACCCAACGCAGCCAGAAATAAATAAATTTATTAAAAATAAATAAATAAACAAATAATAAAGAGACACAGTGGGATTTCCCTGGTGGTCCAGTGGCTAAGACTCCATGCCCCAATGCAGGGGGCCTGGGTTCAATCCCTGGTCAGGGAACTACATCCCACATGCTGCAACTAAGAGTTCGCACGCCAAAACTAAAGACCCCACATGCCGCAAATAAAGATCCCGTATGCAACAAAGATCTATGCAACAAAGATCTATTCAACAAAGATCCCGCACGTGGCAACGAACACCCCGCATGCCGCAACTAAGACCTGGCACAGCCAAATAAATAAATAAATAAACATTAAAAAAAGAGAGAGAGACACACACACACACAGAAACGTTGAAAATAAATTGATGGAAAAAGACATACCAGGCAAAAATTAACCAAAAGAAAAAGCATTATTAGAAATGAAGGGGAGGGGCTTCCCTGGTGGCGCAGTGGTTGGGAGTCCGCCTGCCAATGCGGGAGACACGGGTTCGATCCCTGGTCCGGGAGGATCCCACATGCCGCTGAGCGGCTGAGCCCGTGCGCCACGGCTACTGAGCCCACGTGCCACAACTACTGAGGCCCACGCGCCTAGAGCCCGTGCTCTGCAGTGGGAGGCGCCACCGCGATGAGAGGCCCGTGCACATTGCAACGAGGGGTGGCCCCCGCTCGCTGCAGCTGGAGGGAGCCCGCGTGCAGCGGCGAAGACCCAGCGCAGCCAATAAATAAATAAATTAATTAATTAATTAAAAAAAAAAAGAAATGAAGGGGAATCTCTACATAATCACAGATGATAAAATTCATAAGGAGGAATTAATAATTCTTAATTTGTATGCACAAAATCATATAGTCTATAGATATAAAAAGCAAAAACTGACAGAATTATAAGAAGACGTTTATAATTTCTAACGACAATGGGAGATTTTTAACATATCTCTCAGAAATTTCTAGATCAAGCAAAGTAAGAAATATATTAGCACACCATAGATTAGCAAACTTGCATACAATTAGAGAATTTACATTCCTATCAAGTACACATGGGACATTTACAAAAACGGCAAAAATTCACTATGTATTAGGACACAAAATAAGTCTTAACAAATTGCAAGGTTATTATCATATAAGACCATATGCTTAGACCACAAAGCAACTAAGCTAGAAACCTATTTTTTTAAAGATATTTTTAAAGCTCCATATTTTTATAAATTTGAAATACAGACACACAATTTCTAGATGAGTCACAGGTCCAGTAAAAGATACTACAGTAAAGAGATTATATATGGACAGTAGCTGCAGTCAGAATAACCACCAGATTAAGTTTATGATCGTCCACAATGATTTTTCTAAGATCCACCTGACTTTTGTAGAGGCCAAACTGTGAATTAAGTGGGAAGGGTTAAGAATCACGACCTCTGCTTCTTTCAGGTCTTTAAATGGGAGCATCAATCTCTGCATTTCCCCCAGGGATGCAGTATTGCTTCTGGTTCACTATCTTGGCAAGGGGTGGAAGTTCCAGAGACTTCCACTTAGCCCTCCCTACCACAGTTGACCCCATAATGATCCCATAGGGCAGAGGCAATGTGGGGATTCATCCAGCTGCCAAATATATCTAATCCAATTACACTTCCAGTAACCAGGGAAATAACCACAGGTCTGGATATTTCTTTTTCCCCAGTGTACAGTCATCTAGTAAATGGCTATAGGTCCCTTCGGGAAATGCTTGGAGGAAGATTAAGGTGTTTATTTGTGGCAGCAGTGCAAGGTCCTTCCTCAAGGGAACCTGGCCTTTTCAAAAGGCTCTGGGTCTGTGAACTGACTTAAGCCTCGGACTGGGCAAGAGGGCATCATTCTCCACTATGGTGACTCAAGTTAAGTTTTTGGGCTACCAGACCTAGAGTTTTTCCTGTTATATAGATCAAGCAATATTCTAGTAGGCTGATTATCTATTTTGTTCCTAGGGACACCATGATCAATTAGGTATCACTAAAGATCTTTGCAGACCAGAATGTTCTAATTACTGAAATACCTGTGATGCCCTTTATGGGTGATGGTTTAGTGCTTACACTTGGCCTCTGCTACAATGGAATATCATCATCTTCATTGAAATCAGGCATCTCCTACATGCACAACTGGCCTACAATGGACAGCAACCACAGAACTTTTCAAGGGTGTAGGTGATCCCCCCACTAATACAGGCATACCTCGGAAATATCGCAGGTTTGGTTCCAGACCATCTCAAAAAAGCGGATACTGCAATAGAGCAAGTTACACAAACTTTTTGTTTTTCCAGTGCATATAAAAGTTACGTTTACAGGGACTTCCCTGGTGGTCCAGTTTGACTTCACACTCCCAGTGCAGAGGGCATGGTTTTTTTTTGTCGTTGTTGTTGTTTTTGAGGCAAGGAATACGACTTTATTCAGAAGGCCAGCAGACCAAGAAGATGGCAGACTACAGTCTCAAAATAACCATCTTCGAGGGCACGGGTTTGATCCCTGGTTGGGGAACTAAGGGGCTGCCGCAGGGTGTGGCCAAAAAAAAAAAAAAAAAAGGAAAAAAAAGTTATGTTTACACTATACTATAGTCTTTTTTTTTGAACTATATAGTTGATGTTCACTATTACATGTCTTGGGCATACAACATAGTGATTCACAATTTCTTTTAAAAATATTTTATTTATTTATTTACTTATTTGGCTGCTGCCGGGTCTTAGTTGTGGCAGGTGGGATCTTTGTTGCGGGATCCAGGATCTTTTTGTTTTTAGTTGTGGAATGCGGGATCTAGTTCCCTGACCAGGGATGGAACCCGGGCCCCCTGCATTGGGAGCATGGAGTCTTAACCGCTGGACCACCAGGGAAGTCCCTGATTCCCAATTTTTAAAGGTTATATTCCGTTTACAGTTATTATAAAATAATGGCTATATTCCTTGTGCTGTACTACGTACCTTTGTAGCTTATTTATTTTATAAATAGTACTTTGTACCTCTTAATCCCTTACCCCTATCTTGACCCTACCCCCTTCCCTCTCCCCACTGGTAACCACTAGTTTTTTCTCTGTATTTGTGAGTCTGTTTCTATTTTTTGTTATAATCACTAGTTTATATCTCAGATTCCACATTTAAGTGATATCCTAGAGTATTTGTCTTTACCATGTTGTAAACAGAAGTGCTGTCATCCAGGCTTTGTTGTTCCTTTTATAGAGCACAGGCAGAGTAGATTTAGCATAATTCTGAAGGGCCCTAGGGCTTTTGGAAGGGCAAATGAGCACAGGCTTCAACTTAAAGTCACCAGCTGCGTCAGCCCCTAACAAGAGAGTCAGCCTGTCCTTTGAAGCCAGACATTGACTTCTGCTCTCTAGCTATGAAAGTCCTAGATGGCATCTTCTTCCAATGTAAGGCTTTTTCATCTGCATTGAAAATGTGTTGTTTGGCATAGCCACTTTTATGAATCAGCTAGATCTTGTGGCTAACTTCCTGCAGCTTCTACATCAGCACTTCCTGCTTCACCTTGCACTTTTGTGTCACGGAGATGGCTTCTTTTCTTAAACTGCATGAACCAACTTCTGCTAGCTTCAAACTTTCTTCTGCAGCTTCCTCATCTCCCTCAGCCTTCACAGAATTGAAGAGAGTTAGGGCCTTGCTGTGGATTAGGCTTTGGTTTAAGGGAATGTTATAGCTGGTTTGATCTACTGAGACCACAGAAACTTTATCCACATCAGCAATAAGGTGCATCATGTCCGAAATCATTGGACTTCTAATTCTGCACCAATATGCGATACCCCTGAATCTGTGTATAGTTTAACTCTTACCTTGTGGTATACCTGTGTCTCATGGGAGCATCCAGGGTACTTGCTACTTCCTGCTCCCTGGTCTAAGATGTTTTCAATATAGTGGATCAGTATAATACTCTGGAGACTATCCAGGTAATCAAGGTCATGTTAGCCTATATTGTGACAGAGAGCAAGAGAGGGTGCAAGGGAGTAGCCCTGGGAAAGACCATGACTGTACACTGGTGTCTATTCCGTGTGAATGTGAACTGTTTCTGAACTTCCTTCCTGATAGAGATAGAAAAGAATACAAGTACCAGATCAAAAGCCATATACCAAGAGCCAGAGGCTATGTTGGATTATCAAATAGTCCACCACCATCCACCATAAACAATCTGGTTTTTACAGGAGCCACAGTAGTGAAAAAAGAAAAAAAGGAAATATAACAACTGCATTAAGTATCTGAGGATGATATTAATATCTGCCATTCCATGTAGGATGCAAAACTACTTCTAATTGATCTTGGCTTGGTGGAGGTAGGAGAGACTGTTTTGGGGGCTTTTACTTGTCTTTTCCTACCATTATGGCTCTTACTCCATAGATCAGGGAACTACTAGGAGGGTTCTATCAGAGTCTAAATAGATCTATTCTTACTATGCTTTTGGGAATTAGGGATGTTACCAGAGGATTGTTCCACAGACCCATATGACCTACTGTGAAAAAAACTTGGGTCAGAACTCCATTTATCACCCACCTTCCCTATACCATTTAATAGGAGGGCCATGATGTCGCTTTTTGTATCCTGATACCAGTGTCATTCCGGATTCTAAAACCCACATCTCACAAAAGATCTTGTGGTTCCTCTTTTTTCCTGTGTACAGTTCCCTTAGTAAAGTACAACAGGTCCCTTTAGGATTAGAGGAACTTCTACCGTGCTGTCACAGAGTCCTTCGTCAAGATAATTCAGTCTTCTCTGGGTCTGAGAACTGGCTCTGGTCTAGCAATTGAGTGAGGGATATGATTCTTCTTTTCAGTAGCAAACATCAGCCTTTGGCTCATTCACTTTTTTTTTTTTTGCGGTGCGCGTGCTTCTCACTGTTGTGGCCTCTCCCGTTGCGGAGCACAAGCTCCGGACGCGCAGGCTCAGCGGCCATGGCTCACGGGCCCAGCCGCTCTGCGGCATGTGGGATCTTCCTGGACCGGGGCACGAACCTGTGTCCCCTGCATCGGCAGGCGGACTCAAGCACTGCGCCACCAGGGAAGCCCTGGCTCATTCACTCTTGGTCTTTTTTTCTTTTTTGATTATATAGGTTGAGTTAATATCCTACCTGGCTTTCTATCTACCTTGCACTGGGAATACCTTGGCCTACTAGCCATTGCCACAGATCTCCGTCTCTTCCCTCTAGTTGCCATTCTTGCTTTGCTGCCTATTATGGTAATTATGTCTGCCTTGCCCCTGACAAGTAAGTCAGTGCCTCTACTCTTTCAAAATCCTATCATCTCCATTGACACTATGGACTCCAGTTCCATATCAGCCTCCTCTATGATGAATCCTAGCTTTCACAGAACAGCTACTACTGATGTTCTCAATAATGTCAGTGCTCATCTCTAGCGGATTTCTTATTGTTTTATTGAGGGGAGTGTCCTCTGGCCTCCCAGGGAACACAGTCAACTGACAAGTTTTTGATTTAAAGGTAAATTTATTCTAGCATGTCTACATTTTTTTTTAAAGACAATTCCTTCTATTTCTTTTTTTTTTAAATATTTATTTATTTGGCTGCATTGGGCCTTAGTTGTGGCACACGGAATCTTCATTGCGGCATGCAGGATCTTTAGTTGCGGCATGAGGTACCTTCATTGTGGCATGTGGGATCTTTAGTTGCGGCATGCAGGATCTTTTAGTTGCAGCATGCAGGCTTTTAGTTGCCGCATGTGGGATCTAGTTCCCTGACCAGGGATTGAACCCAGGCCCCCTGCATTGGAAGTGCAGAGTCTTAACCAAGGAAGTCCCTAGCATGTCTACATTTTAACTTTTCCAAGGCAGTTCCAGCACCTCCACCTCTCTCACTATGGGGTATTGTTTTCCCAAGCTTTAAGGAGCTTTCTCAGTGATGTACTAGGATCAGTTCCAGGTGTCTTTGCTAGGATATTAAATCCTATATCACAAAAGAGTGTCCTTATATTATTATGTCTTCCTTATCTGGTCTTATATTCCAGTCCCTTGTTCCAGCACCCTCAAGATCCCCATCCCCTGGTACATTCTCCCAGTTACTACTGGTACATATTAACTGGATTCTGCAACTCTTTTGGTGAATAATTTATTTTCTCCCAAAGTAGAGTCAGTATTTCCCCAGTTGAGCCATAATAAAAGATCCAAATTATTAGCCTAGAAGTCACGGAGGAATTTGGGGGCAAATCTTGAAGAGGGCAGGTATCACTTACAAGGCATCTGCCACAGATGTAGGAAGTGCAGGCTAAAAAAGAGTTGTAAATGGCCTGGTTAAGCACTGAAGGAGTTTTCCCAACCCAGAGCCAATCTGGAAAGACCTAGAGAGTAATTTTCCTTTCCTTTTCTTTCTTTTGTTTTTCCCCCCATAATATTCAAGATATCCAGTTTTCAACAAAAAATTATGAAGCATGCAAAGAAACAAGAAAGTACGGCCCATTCATGGAGGAAAAAAGAATATCAATAAAGAGATATAAATGATACAACAAACCAAACAGAAATTCTGGAGTTGAAAAGTACAATAACTGAAATGAAAAATTCACCAGAAGGTTTCAATAGGTGATTTGAGCAGAGGAAAGATGAGTGAACTTGAAAATAGGCCAACTGAAAGTATCCAGTCTGAAGAGCAGGAAAAAAAAAAAAAGGAGGAAGAAAAATGAACAGAGCCTAAGAGATCTGTGAGACACCATCAGACATACCAACATATGCATAATGTGAGTCCCAAGAAGGAGAGGAGAGAGAGAAAGGGGCAGGAAAAATATTTGAAGAATTAATGGCTAACCCCCACCCCCAAACCGATTTGATAAAAGACATGAATATATACATCCAAGAAGCTCAATGAACTTCCTGTAGGAAAAACTCAAAGGGATCCACATTGAGACATATAATCAAACTGCTGAAAGCCAAAAATAAAGAGAATCTTGAAAGCAGCAAGAGAGAAGTGAATCATAATGTGCAAGAGATTACCAGTAAGTATTAACAACCTATTTTTTTTTTTTTTTTGCGGTACGCGGGCCTCTCACTGTTGTGGCCTCTCCCATTGCGGAGCACAGGCTCCGGACGCGCAGGCTCAACGGCCATGGCTCACGGGCCCAGCCGCTCTGCGACATGTGGGATCTTCCCGGACCGGGGCACGAACCCGTGTCCTCTGCATCAGCAGGCAGACTCTCAACCACTGCGCCACCAGGGAAGCCCTTAACAACCTATTTTTAATCAGAAACCATGGAGGCCAAAAGGCAGTGGGATGACATAACTAAAGTGCTGGGGTGAAAAAAAAATGGGGGTTCCCTGGTGGTCCAGTGGTTAGGACTCAGTGTTTCAGTGCTGTGGGCCTGGGTTCAATCCCTGGTGGGGGAGCGGTGTGGCCAAATAAATAAATAAAGTGCTGGGGTGGGGGTGGAGGAGACCTGTCAACCAAGAATTCTATATCCAGCAAAACTATCCTTCAAGAATATAGAAGAAATTAAGACATTCCCAGATAAACAAAAGCTGACGGAGTTAATTGCTAGGAGACCTGCTCTATAAGAAGCGCTAAGGGAGCCCTTCAGGCTGAAATGAAAGGACATTAGACAATCTACATGCAAAATGATGATTGTGGAGCCTTACCCCACATAATACAGAAAAATTAACTCAAAATGGATCAAAGACCTAAAAGTGAAAGCTAAAACTATAAAACCCTTAGAAGCATGTATATTGGGAGTGATAAAGTATATTAAGAGGTGAAAGCATAAAAGGATATATGGCCATTCATACCTTTCCATTTACTATGAATATCCTATTTCCTGTGTGTGAGAAAATAAAGACAAATTATTAAAAATGTTGATTTGGAAAACTTTACCATGTTCCTTCCAAGAAACACATTCAATTGGAAGGAATAATGCTGGAAGGAACTAAGTTGGAGGAAGAAGAGTGTTATGGACTGAATTGTGCCCTCCTCTATTCATATGTTGAAACTCTAATGCTCAATGTGACTGTATTTGGAGATAAAGCCTTTAAAGAAGCAATTAAGGCTAAATGAGGTCCTAAGGGTGGAGCCCCAATTCAGTATGAGGGGTGTCTTTGCAAGAATAGAGACACCAGGAGTGCATGTGCACAGAGAAAGGTCATGTGAGGACCCAGTGAGAAGGCAGCAGTCTGCAAGCTAAGGAGAGAGGCCTCAGGAGAAACCAAACCTGCGGGCATCTTTTTTTTTTTTTTTTAAATAAATGTATTTATTTTGTTTATTTATTATTTTTGGCTGCATTGGGTCTTCGTTGCTGTGCGGGCTTTCTCTAGTTGTGGCGAGCGGGGGCTACTCTTCGTTGTGGTGCGCGGGCTTCTCACTGTGGTGGCTTCTCTTGTTGCAGAGCATGGGCTCTAGGCATGCAGGCTTCAGTAGTTGAGGCACGGGGGCTCAGTAGTTGTGGCTCGTGGGCTCTAGAGCACAGGCTCAGTAGTTGTGGCGCACGGGCTTAGTTACTCTGCAGCATGTGGGATCTTCCTGGACCAGGACTCGAACCCGTGTCCCCTGCGTCGGCAGGCGGATTCTTAACCACTGTGCCACCAGGGAAGCCCCCTGCTGGCATCTTAATCTTGAACTTAGTCTCCAGAACTGTGAGAAAATAAATATCTCTTGTTTAAGCCAACAGCCTGTGGTATTTTGTCATGGCAGCCCTAGAAGACTAATACAAAGAGCCACTAATACTTGACAATAAATCTTTAAAGGAAAGTTTATATCATGTAGACAGAATGGCTGCTATTGATTACAAGAGATCATGATCATGACAAGTGTAGAAAAATCACATTCAAAAATGCAATCTCCAGCACAGTCTAGGGTTATCAGAAGCTGCATAACACAAGCAAAGGGAATGTTAACACCTGTACACTTTGAGTTTCTGGTCATGCTTTGTCAATACTTTCAGAAGCTGATTCACAATCATCCACTTCTGATGACTCCATTGCCAAGGAAAGCAGACTATCCACCAGCTTCTTGGATCTGACATGGATGAACCTCAGACATTTACTGTTTCACTCATTTCTTCTGAAGCTTGTTCTTCGTCACCTTCTTCCACCCCTAGACACCAACAGTGACTACAGCCTCCATACCTCCTTTCTCATCTCCAAACCTCACTCAGGAAGCACTGCAATCTTCAGTAATCATGTTTAAAAACTTGCTTTGTTTATTTTATTATTGCTAAGTGTTATCTGCCTTCATTATGTGTCTTTAACATATTATTTCACTGTTCATTTACATTACAGTACACGTTTGTTACAGTTAAAAGGAAAATACGATTTGTACCCTATAGGGTTACTGCACAAATAAAGTCATTAGTGAGTTAATTAAGTGTTAAACAATTAGATAGTTGGTGTTTTAAAGGCTTTATCTTAAGCAGAAAAACCTCATTGATTGTTTTATATATATGTGTGTGTATATATATTTTAGAGTGTTTCGAGTACTGAAAGAAATTGCTTGGGGTTTTTAGACGTGCTGGGAATATATATTTTTTTCTACTTAAAATAATGATGCACAGACTCCCACTACCTAAAAATTCACTGTCCAACATGTTTTTAAGAATGGATTAAATCCTCTGAGGGACGCCTGAATTGAATATGAGGTACTAGAAAGAATAAAGTCATATCATTATTATATTGTTGTGAATATTACATTTCATTAGAGGACACATATAATCAACCACTAGTGATGCTAAAATTGCTGACTCAATTTACAGTTAACACTTTCCCTCTTCAGATTGGAAAGTAATCTGTGTGGTGTTACTTTGGCTCTATATGAATGTTTACAACCATCAATCACCTATTGGTTTTTTTTTTTTAATTTTATTTATTTTTGGCTCTGTTGGGTCTTCGTTGCTGCACGTGGGCTTTCTCTAGTTGTAGCGAGCAGGGGCTAGCCTTTATTGTGATGTGTGGGCTTCTCCTTGCGGAAGCTTCTCTTGTGGAGCACCGGCTCTAGGCCGCCAGCTTCAGTAGTTGTGGCTCGCGGGCTTAGTTGCTCCATGGCATGTGGGATCTTCCCGGACCAGGGATCGAACCCATGTTCCCTGCATTGGCAGGCGGATTCTTATCCACTGCGCCACCAGGGAAGTCCCTCAACTATTGGTTTTAACACCAGTTGATAATCCTTGCTTGAATCAATAATTTCATTGGAGTTTGTGAAACTATGTTTTTCTAATTATTTTGTTTTTTTTACATTGTTTACAAGAATTCTGTGAAGGCTTCTTCATTAACTAGGACTATTTGGTTATCCTAAAATAAATTTTTACCGGAAGAGCAAAATAACGCTTAATATTTTCCCTTTAATTACCAATTTTCAAAGTAAATGTTTTAAAAGTTACCCCAAATGATAACTTTTGGTAACAAAAGTAACCATTGAGACTTTCTTGATTTACTCTCATTTTGAGTATCATCATAGAATAATGAATTTCACTGAATCAGTGTTAAACTCAATCATTATTCTTTTAGTTGCTAAGATTGTAACAACTTTGTTCAGTGGGGACACTTTCATATGGGCTCCTGTGTCCTTTTGACATGACATTATCTTCTAAAGCTTTCTTGCTTCTTAACATGAAAAGGTATCCCAGGTGCACTTTGAAAAATGTCTGCTTCTAGACATGGAATCAGCAATTTCTCCAAGAAGCCGTGCTTAGTTAGTGGAATTACATAATTCCACTACATACATAAAGGAGTCTTAAAGCACACATAGTCTTGTTTGTGTCCTTAGCTCAACTTCTTTTCCCATTTTTATTGGTTTCTTGTTTATCCCAGTAGTGCTTCTTTCTGCAAATATACTTTTCTTATTTCCTCCCTACTCTTACTGTCTCTCATACAAAACGAAGCATGTTATATATATCGTTCTGCACTTTTGCTTTTTTCACTCAACAATATATGCTGGAGGACTTCCCTGGGTGGCACAGCGGTTAAGAATCTGCCTGCCAATGCAGGGGACACGGGTTCGATCCCTGGTCCTGGAAGATCCCACATGCTGCGGAGCAACTAAGCCCGTGAGTCTCAACTACTAAGCCTGTGATCTAGAGGCCGCGAGCCACACTACTGAAGCTCGCGCACCTAGAGCCCTTGCTCCGCAACGAGAAGCCACTGCAATGAGAAGCCCGCACACCGCAACGAAGAGTAGCCTCCGCTCGCCGCAACTAGAGAAAGCCCGCATGCAGCAACGAAGACCCAACGCAGCCAAAAATAAATAAATTTTAAAAATATATATGCTGGAGATCTTTCTAAATCAATACAGAGAGCAACTGATTATTTTGTTTTCAAGATTCAAGTAGAAAGTTTTATTAACTTGGACCAGAACACAAACCAGAATGTTTAATATAAAATTTCTGATTAGATGTTCTTACTGTATATAACTATTTCCAAATTTATTTCTCAATCTTTTAAAAAAGTGACTATATATAAATACTCAAATTATAATTAATACAATTCTCTAGAGCTCATATGTGTATTTGGCATTTTTATTCAGTCCACAACTATGCATAAATATATCTATCCATAAATAACCAATGCCATGAAAACACAAGGGCTCCCCCTCTTTTTAAACTTAACTCACAATACCATTATTATGACAACTAAAATTTTTAACACTATAACAATAACTCCTGATATCATCAGATGTCCAGTCAGTTGTCTCATAAAGGTCAAAAAAGTTAAAAAAAATCTTTTTAAAACTTTATCCAAGTAAGGTCCACACATTATGATTGGTTAATGTCCTTTAAAATCTTTTAAACTACAGATTACCTTCCATTGCCTTCTTCCCCTTGCAGTTTTTTTTTTTGAAGAAAACTGGTTATTTATTCCCCAGAATATCTTACAGTCTCAGTTTTGCTGATTGCATCACTGTGGTATGTTTTAACATGTTTCCCTGCCTTCTGCATCTTCTGTGAATTGGTAGTTATATCTTGAGGCTTGATCACATTCAAGTTCAGTATTTTTGGCCAGACTAATTCATAGGTGGTGGTGGTGTTTTCCATAAGAAGCACATAAAGTCTGTTTGTTTCTTTTTTGTGCTATTAGCAGCCACTGAAGCTCAATGCCCAGATCCATTAGCTCATTAGTGGTTCATTTATTTTTTTATTGTGGCAAATATACATAACAAAGTTTACAATTTAAAGCATGTTTTAAACCATTTTTAAGCATACAGTTCAGTGGCACTAGTAATTCATGTTGTTGTGCAACCATCACCACCATCCATCTGCAGAACTCTTTTCATCTTTCCACACCAAAACTCTGTACCTATTAAACAATAACTCCCCATTTCCTGCTCTCCCCAGCCCCTAGGCAACCACCATTATACTTTCTGTCTCTATGAACTTGACTGCTCTAAGTCCCTCATATAAGCGGAATCATACAGTATTTTTCCTTTTGTACCTGGATTATTTCACTTAGCATGTCTTCAAGGCTCACCTATGTTGGAGCATGTGTCAGAATTTCCTTCCTTTTTAAGGTTGAGTAACACTCCATTGTATATAAATACCACATTTTGTTCGTCCATACATTGGCCAGTGGACATGCTACAGACATGGTACCGTTTCTTACAAGCCAAAAAATTACAAAGCAAAACAGAGCTTATATGGAAACATACATCGCAGCAAAATCATTAAAGTTGTTTTAATTGCATGTAGAGTCAAGAACAAGAAGCAAGAGCTCCATTCCCACACAAATTTGCAACAGATACATATTCTGAGCTCAAACTACAGTTCCAGCAATGTTTTTCAGACCTCAGTGCAAGTGCAAAGGAAATTTCTATATTTCATCTAACTGTGCAATTGTGGCACTTCCACCTAACCTTCAATTGGATGTGCTTGATCTACAATGTAATGATGTGATAAGAGGCAAGTATGAAGAAAATATAAATTACAGAATTCTATAAATGCCTTTCAAGTGATGAATGTGCTCAGTTAAAATCATACGCTCTTGGGATTGATATCAGTATTTGGCAGTACTATCTGTGTGAAGACATTTTCAAAGATGAAATACATAACATTTTATTATAGATCAGCACTAACAGATGAACATTTGCAATTGATTTTAATGATAGGAAACACTAAGTTTGAACCCCATTTAAGCAACAGACCTGTACTACAAAAATTTGTGCTCAATTATTATAATTTGAATTTTGTCAATAAATTCAAAGGAATCATGGAAATTTGTTTTCCTTAATTTCTATGTACCTACATAATATCCCTGATTTTGCTTCTTAACATGCAAAGCCTAATATTTACTATCTTATCCTTTACAGAATAAGTTTGCCAACCCCTGGTCTAGAAGAACCCTGGTCAATACATGTGTCTGCCCTTGATCCACTCCCAAGTTCTATTCCTGTCTCCCACTCATTAACTGGCCTCCAATTCAACTGCTCAAGCCAAAACTCTAGAAGTCATCCCTGATTTTTTATTTTCCCACAATCTCTATATTAATCTGTTAAAACGTTCTGTCAGTCCTACCTCAAAATATAATAACAGTTTTAATCCATCTCCTTCTCTGCATGTCTGCTGCATTTACTCACCTCTTATCTGCACTAATGAAACAGTCTAATTTGTTTCCCTGCTCCCACTCTTGGCACCTCCCCTTTTTTTTCTTCCAAGAATCTTGCCCTTTAATGATCCAATACTCGCTCTATAGCTATAGGAATCTCTTTAAAATGTGAAAAGATCGTTACTCCCCTACTTTAAACTCTTTATCGTCTTCTCATTGCAGTTAGAATAAAATCTGCATTCCTCATCATGATGTGCAAGGCTCTATATAGCCCAGCCCACCTCTTCAATCACATCTGCAATGAACTGAATGTTTATGTCCCTCAAAATTATGTTAAAATCCTAATCCCCAATGCGATGTTACTAGGAGGTGGGGCTTTGGGGTGATTAGGTCAGGAAGGTGAAGACCTCATGAATGGGATTAGTGCCCTTATAAAAGAGACTCCAGAGAGCTCCCTTTCTCTTTGCACTATGTGAGGATACAGCAACATGACTGTCCATGAGGCAGGCAGCAGGTCTTCATGACACTGAATCTTCTGGTGCTTGATCTTGGACTTCCCAGCCTCCAGAACTGTGAGAAATAAACTTCCATTGTTTATAAGCCACCCGGTTTGTGGTATTCTGTTACAGATGCCAGAATGGACTAAGACAACATCTCATTCCTCTCCAGGTCCACTGGTCTCATCAAATATACCTCCCTTTCTCTTCCTTGGCCTTTACATCTGCTGAACACTTTACTAGAACCACTTTCCTTGCCCTGTTTTTGCATGTCTGTCTTTCTTTTCCTTTGGAATACTAGATAAATGTGTACAGTATGCCTTCCTTTTCTGTTACTCTCCACCTTATTGCCTGTTTTATTTCCTTTCCCTTTTGATATATCTATGAAATACCTACATAACTGGTTTAAACATCTGTCTCTTAAAGTGACAATCCAGGGCCCAATCCCTGTGATACCTTCTGCTTTTTTCATCAGTGCCTGGTACACAGCAGACACTTATTGCTGAAGGAAGGCAGGAAAGAGGGAAGAAATCTAAGTGGGTCTGGGGGTCAGGAAAACTGGAGATAAAAAACTAAGGGTCATCAGTATTTAAATGCTTTAACTCAGGGGACTTCCCTGGTGGTGCAGTGGTTAAGAATCCACCTGCCAATGCACGGGACACGGGTTTAAGCCCTGGTCCGGGAAGATCCCACATGCCGCGGAGCAACTAAGCCTATGTGCCACAACTACTGAGCCTGCGCTCTAGAGCCCACGAGCCACAATTACTGAGCCTGCATGCCACAACTACTGCAGCCCGCGTGCCTGGAGCCTGTGCTCCGCAACAAAGAGAAGCCACCGCAATGAGAAGCCTGCGCACCGCAACGAAGAGTAGCCCCTGCTCGCCGCAACTAGAGAAAGCCTGGGCACAGCAACGAAGCCCCAACACAGCCGTAAGTAAGTAAATAAATAAATAAATGCATGCTTTAACTCAGGAGAGTGGATAAAAATCACCCAGGAGTGTATCAAGTTAGAAGATGGGGGAAAGGGCTCTGAAAAACTCTAGCATTTATGAGAAAGGTAATAATTAAAACAATAACATCTAATCCTTACTGAGAGCTGTATGCTTCATTTCCCTTTTAGTTGAAAATATTTTCCCTTTATGTATGTGACCCTTCCCTGAGAGAACTGATCCCTGTAAAGGTGTGGGGAATTACTGTTCTCACTTATAACAGTTGACATTTATTGAGTTTACTGAGTGCAAGGCACTGTTCTAAGCATTTTACATGTATTAATTCTCAACCCTATGATCATAATAAATGCTAATGAGAAACTACAGAGACAGAGAGTGAAGATATAGGACAGAAAGGGTAATTAAAAGAGCAAAGGCTCTGTGAAGGGGGCTAGCCTTGGACAGTAGAAGGGACATCTCTTCCACTATAAGGAGGAAAGGACAAAAGCAGAGAGGTGCACGTTTGTTTAAACCAAAATCTTTCATCGTGGAACTCAATTTCCCTATAATCCTAATAACTTGGAAAGAAAACCCAAACTTCTAACATGGTGTCTTAATTAGCTTTACAGAAGTAGTAAAGTGCTATGGGGATTAAGGAGAGGGAGGAAGCAATTCTGCCCTAAGCTTGGACACCTATTAAGTGCCAGGTATACCTGAGGCTTTACGGATCCCAAGATGGGCAACATATGAAGATTGTATGGGTGGGCCTCTGTTCTTGTGGGCTGGCCAGCACCCATTCCCCACTCTTCTGTCCCAGAACTTCAATTTCCCTTGAGGATTCCAGGATTTGTCACCTCAATGGAACATATGATCAAGGTGCTCTGGTCAGAGGATGGCCCTGAGGCCCAGAGTTCTCTCCTGGAAATTTTATCTTGAGATGAGTGACAGAAGAAATAAGATTAACTGGGTCATCATCCCAAAACATATGACTGGAAAAATTCCCCAGTTCCTGTTCCCTCAACCCCTGGAGCTGACCCAGGTCTTGTCCTTCCAAAGGCTGGTCTTTTAGCCCTTCCTTCCATTCCAGGAGCCACCCCACATCCTTCAGATTCCTGTGTTGATAAGGTTAGTCAGAGCCAGTTTCCACCGCTTGAAACCCAAGGATCCTGGCCAACAGATATAGTCAGCTACAGAACATGTGCCAAAAGAATGACAGGTGGATGGGATGGTAGTAGATCCAAGGTTGGCAGCCTCCATCCCTGACCTCTTATCCAATGTGGTCACAGTCCTTACAGTGGGGATGGTATCATGGCAAGGCTCTTTAGAAAGGCTGACAGATCCCAGCTACAACTCACCTTCTCAGCCATAAAGTCATATTTTTTAGCCCCTTTAGGTTCCATACTTATTAACTTTTGAGGAACGTGCTTTGGCAAAGGCTGTCACTCCTGGCTCTATAGTTGTGACTTCAACTCATGTTCACCATTTCCACATCAATTCAGCCGCCCATACCCACTGCCACACTCTGGCAATGGAGTTCTTTGTGAAACCTCTGGTGACCCATCATAGGTCTTTACTCAGCTTCCTTTGTGCCACTACAGTAGCTTGTACTGTCTCCTATCATGGACTTACCATACCACATTGTCATCATGTCTAGCTTCGGTAGTAGCTATGAACTCCCTGAGGGTAGAGTATAAGTCAGGGTCTAGTACAGTGCTTGGCAACAAATGTAGAACAAACCAAACAATAAACATAATACATGAAGTCAGGGAATATTATAGGTAAAAATGTGAACAACCCCTTAAAAAAAAGAAGACAGAGAACCAGTTAGGAGGTACATACCACACCACCAAAAAAAAATTAATAAAAAAATAAACAAAACAGTTCGGACTCTGAAAAATAAGGCAACTTACCAGAAGTTATTCAGGGGCAGGTCAGGGCTGAGAATCTGGCCCACTGACATCCAGGACAGTGTTCTCTGCAGCAGTGTGAGATTATCCGATTCTTCCCCCATGAACATAACCCAGCCGCATAAGGAATATGTCCAAGTCTTTGCAACTCTGTTCTCACATCGTCTCTCCCATATAAATGACTCAATTCAGTCCACTGTCAGCTTAGCTTTCACGGCAAAGTTTATTTGAAGAAATTAAGAAACTTATGACAATCTCCCCATTCCAACATCTATCCTTCTATGTGTGGACCAAGGGGCTGTCAAGTGTGGGTAGGGATGGAAAGGGAGGGGGTGTGGTCCCACTGTGCAGTTATTTCTCTAGTTTTCAGCATGTGCCGTCTCAGCCCTGAGTCCCTCTGACCATAGCCACTTCTTCAGAGCGGTGATTCTACCCTGAGAGTATTTTAGGTCAGTGGCCATCTCCTGAGTTCACTGGTCACATTCCAGTCAGTGTGATCAATATGGACGATCAGTGGTGGTCAAAGGTAGACAAGAGGGACTTCCCGGGCAGTCCAGTGGTTAAGACTCCGCGCTTCCACTGCAGGAGGCGTAGGTTAGACCCCTGGTCCGGGAACTAAGATCCTCTATTAAAGAGGGGTCTAAGTGACACATGGAATGCGCAATCTGTTAAAGTGCTCAACTACAACATACAACAAAAAAGGTGTTGCAAAATTACCTACTAGTGAGAAAGCAATTTATAATCTGAAGGGTTTCTGGAAAATTTTAACAAAAGTATAAAAGAAGACCTCTACTCACATAATTTCAGCAATGATGAGGGAGAGTGAAGCTTAGAGCTTAGTCTCCGGATTACCAGAACTCTGAATCAAACATATCTCTAGATGGAGACCAGCTCCCTTAACTACTCACAGAGACTGAATGAAATATTTATCATAATTTTTCTTGCTAACTCCTCTCTCATCAAATAAACTTCTAATCTGAATTCCAGTTTCCTGTATGAAAAGAATATCTATTATGGGCAACTGATCGATTTACATATGGCCTGTGAACCACTTTCCTGTAGGGTAGTTAGCCAAAACCTGGAGTGAGATGAGAAATCAGTTTCCAAATCGGTCAGGTTGAAGCCCACACCCAAAAACAAGAGGTCCATAACATAGCTATCCTCTTGGCATAATTAACAAGATACAGGATTGCGGTGCCATGGTAGTGAGGGGTAAGTATCCAACAGCAGCAGTGGCTCCCTTGTCCTGGAAATTCGTGTATGGCCTCAGTAGTCACTTGTAAGTCCAGTGAGCAGTGGCCCAGCCCTGGCCCTTGCACAGGTCCCGGTGGCGAAGGAAACAGGCATGGACTCGGAACCGGCGGCCACAGTGAGGACAGGCATGCAGGGCTCCAGCGTGGGTCTTCATATGCTCTGTTAGATGGTGCTTCAGCTTGAAGCGCTTGTTACAGATGCCACAGCCAAAGGGCCGAAGGCTGAAGGTCAGCATGATGTGCCGGTCACGCTTTGGCTTCACTGCAAACCGCTTCCCACACAAACAACCAAAGCGTTTTCCATCTGCAGGGGGTGCCCCGCCTAGCTTCACAGGTCCATGTACAGCTTGCCCTACTCCCCCAGGTCCCCCACCTGCTGACAGGATTTCATTCCCATGAAGATCCACTGGTTTCCAGGATGGACCACCTCCTCCAGATGTTTGCCCTGCTCCTGAGGGCAGCAAGAACCCTAGCTCTCCATTCTCTTCAGTGTTCCCTCCTGGAAACACTTTGGTCTCCTCCTTTGTTCCTCCAGACTGGGTTCCACCTCCTGATATCTCCTCCTTGGGCTCAAAGGGTTCCTGCTTAATGTAGAAGATTTTGGGAGGCAGTACAGTATGAGGGGCAGGAGGCTCAGGTGGAGCACTCTCGCCCTCTGGAAGCCTGCAAGGAGTAGTGGATGTGGGCAGGGCGTGGGATGCAGGAGAGCGAGGAAAACCCCCTGACCCTCTCTGAGGCTGAGGAGTCTGAGAGGGTACTGTTGATCCCTGATCCTCCTCATCTTCTTCTTCCTCCTCCTCCTCTTCAACTTGAAGCTGTAACATATCTCCCAGTTCACTCCCCTCCCCTCCAACGGGGCTCTGGGTAGAAGCAGAAGACTGCGCCACAGTCTGGAAAGGGGAAGAGCGGATGCACCAGTCTCCTGGAGAGGATGTGGTGGAAAGAAGTGTGTGGAAAGGGGTCGCTCCACGAGTTGAAATCCCACCACCTGAGTTTTCTAGTTCTCTAAGGATCTCCGAGCACTGATCTACCACTTGCCACATCTGGAGACCACTGGCCACAAGGAGGTGGGCAGGGAGAGCATCCAGTGGCAGACGGAGGTGCCCGGAATAAATGAGCTGGAGCAGCCCCTCGAAGGCGTCGGCTTCGATGACGCTGGGCAAGGTGAGACGTGGTGCATCCCCCAGAAGTAGTTTGTCGTGGAAGTAAGGAGAGGCGGCAGCCAACACCGCTTTGTGGGCCCTAAGTTCGCGGCCCTGCACCAGGAGGGACACGTCACAGAACTTTCCCTCCAGCCTGTGGCGGTTCAGGGCCTCCAGGAGTAACGAGCTATGCTGAGGGAACTCGATCTGGATCGTCCGTGGGGCTGGGTTGCAGGCCGGGGAGGGGGCTACGGGAGGCAAAGGCGTCGAGGTATCCATGGCCTCCTGGGGAAGAGAGAAACCCCAGAGGGGTCGAGTACAGGAGGTGAGGGGTGAGGTAGAGCCCGCGCGGGAAGAGGGCTATGAAGGAAAGGGACGGGGTCACAGAAGCTCTGGATAAGGGGAACCGTGTCTCCTCAAACGCCCGCCTCCCCTGCCCCCCAACGTGTGAAAACTTTTCAGTCGGCGGCTGTTCAGGCAGATGAGTCCCACGCACTCCCCCGCCGAGAAAACGAAAACATACCACAACAAAACACCAACCGAGGCTTGAACTTCCAGGGCCTGTGGAGACTAGGAGGTCCTTCAGCCGCGAGCCGGACCTCGCCGGCCGGGTCGGCTTCTCCCCGCCGCTCTGCTCCCACTCACGTGCCCGCAGAGTCCGGCTCCAGGGGAGGCGCGGCCACCCGGAGACCGCCAGCGCCTGCCGCCCGGCTCTTCCCGCCGCCACGCCCCCGAGAGTACACACGCGGCCCGGCGTCCAAAGCGCCTCTGCAGCAACCGTACCGCCCCGGCCGGAAGCCGCCGCCTCCCCGCCGGACGCGGACGCCGGGGCGCTGGGCGGTGCCAGGGAGGCAGCCAATCGGGGGACGCCGACCTACAAGCCTCATGTTGATTGGTTGCGCGGGTGAGAAGGCGGTGCCGGCGAGAAGCCGCTGGCCCCAGCCGGGCCGCAGAAGGGGTGGGCGTGCGCTCCGGTGATTAAACTTAGCCCCCGCCTCTAGTAGGTGCTGAGAGGGCGAGATTAAGCGGGCACTTACTGTATGGGCTACGTATTGACCGCATCACCTTGTATCCCTCGGGCTTCGCCACCAGCGAGGTGGGTGTTTCCATCCCGTTTCCTCGGGGGAAACTGAGGCTGGCAAGTGGTGGCCCTGGGGCTGGACCGCACATCGCTGAGGCACCATGTTCTTTCCTCCATTCCGCACGGGAGCGTTTAAACTAATTTTTATTTTTCCTCTAGCAATTAAATAAACTTCATTTCTAGGTAATTTTTTTTTCAGATATTTAAAATACAACTTTATTCTGATTCTAAACGAAAAGGAATGGGAATGACAGTGACAAGATTCCACCACTGAATATTGTGATGTGACTGTAGCACTCTTATATTTGAAACTCAAGGAGGAAACAACTGTGTTCCAAAACACAAATATGCAGGTCCCCAAAAAAATGTTTTTTTTTTTTAACTGCCACATTTACTCCGAAGCCCATTCATCTCCTTCAGCATCCCAAAGATTAAGCACATGTTCTGCTTAGCTATATAATAAAGTGGCAAACACCCTGCACCACCGACATCACAGGACAGTTGCCTATAAAACTAGACTTCTGACTCTGGGCTCCAGCTTCACTTTCTCACGGGTCATCATGTTCATCCGGGAGGGCAGTTGTCTGAGCAACCTCTAGATCGTGCTCATACTGCACTGCCAACGCTGGATTCCATGACCACCTCTGGTGGGGCGAGAGCAGGCATGGCGACGAACTCCAAGTTAGGGTCTCCGATCAGTTTTCTAGCAAGCCAGAGGAAGGGCTTTTCAAAGTTGTAGTTACTTTTGGCAGAAATGTCATAGTACTGAAGATTCTTCTTTCGGCTGAAGACTTTGCCTTAACCTTTCTGTCCTTAATAACCACTTTGTTGCCACACAACACGATGGGGATGTTCTCACACACTCGTACCAGATCTGTATGCCAGTTACGCACGTTCTTGTAACTCTCGATATTACATCAAACATTATAATGGCACAGAGCTTGGATATAATAGCCATTTCTCAGTCCACCAAGTTTCTCCTGACCAGCTGTATCCCATACATTGAACTTAATAGGTCCTCTGTTGGTATGGAATACAAGGGGATGGACCTCAACACCCAAGGTAGCTACATACTTCTCAAATTCACCAGTCAGATGATGTTTCACAAATGTAGTTTTACCAATTAGGTAATTATTTTTAAGGTACACGTAGATGTATACTTGGAATCTTTTATCAGAGAATGCTGGTTTTTTATTTTTTTAATGTTTTATTTATTTATTTAATGCTGCTGTTCCTTGACCTCTTTACTCCTTCGGGTTAAGTGGTGCAGTGGTGAGGGGAGAGAGAGACGGAGTAAGTTTGGCTAGTGCAAAACCCCTACTCTAAAACAATAAATCTCCTCGCTGATCGGGACAGCGATATTCTAGGGTGAAGACTACGGCACCACACAAGGATATACAGTTTCTCCTAGGCTGTCAGCTTCCTCTCAAAAAGCAGCTCGTCACCCTGCTGGTCCTCCTGGAGGTCCCAGCCTAGGAAAGTAAGCACAGCGATAAAAGAACAATCTCCGTTTATTAAACATGATTTTTCTGTTTCACCACACACTCCAGAAAAAAAGGAAATGGGGCTGGGAGTGGAGAAAAAAGGGACAGTGGCTGGGGATAGAGTAGGCTGGGAGTGGGGTAGGGTGGGGAGGGAGAACGTGAAAACAAAATAAAACAGGTAGGAAGAACATCTCCCTACCCTTAAGGTGGTGGCCGGGGGAGGGAAGCATGGGGGGGAGGGGGCCAGGAAGCTCTGTACAGAGGGGTTGCCCCCAGCCCCCACACACACACCCTGGATATGTACAGTACAAACCCCAGATAATTACAACAGCCAAAGAAGAGAAGAAAGGGAGTCCAGGGGTAGGGTCTGAGGTTGGGAAAGCAAGGAAAGGGCACAGGGATAAAATTTCACATATTTACAACTTTTATATAAGTATAAATTTGGCCCCGGCTGGGTGTATGTGTGTAGTGGGATGGGACTGAAGGGGAACTGTCCATACAAAAGAAAGAAGGGTGGAGTCTGGGAAGAGTCTCAATACCAAACGCAAGAAGGGATGTGGGGGCAAGGCTGGGTAGGGGACAGCAGTCAGGGAAGAGGGGGTGCCAAGGAGGGGCCTCTCCCCTCCTGTGACCTACCCACACCAAACCCCATCCATCCTACCTCCCCTATCCCGCCAGAGAGCTATGTACAGAGAAACACCGAAAAATTGTGGACCTGGCGGGAGGGAGGAAGGTGGAGGGAGATTGGGGAGGGGGGGGAGGATGAGAGGGAAGCCCAGCCCTGTCCTACCTCCCCCGGGGGACAGAGTCATGGAAGGGGGCCCTCAACACCCCTCCTCCAACACAGGTCCCCCCACCCTGGGGGAGAGAGACATGGCTTTTCCTAGAGTAAGTTCCCCCCTCCCCCTGGGAATAGAGACCAAGAAAAGAGAGGGGAGGGGCAGCGGGGCTGTGTGTGTCAGGGTAGGGCAGATCAACTAGTCTGTCCTCCCCAACATACACCCGCTCCTAAACCCTAACCCCTCCCCCAAACCTCAATTCCGCCCCACCCAACACACTGGGGGAGGGGGGGGCATAAGCCCCCTCACCCCGCTCTGGGACCAGCCAAGAGCAGATCAGGTATGGGAAGAAGGGGAGACAACTCCCATTCCCCCCTTGCCACCCCCTCCCTGCCCCGGTGGCCCCTCCACCCCATCTGGGTTCTGGCTGGGGAGGGAGTAAATTTAAGAGTGGTAGGAGGAGAAGGAGTTTGTGCGTGCTGAGCCCCCCCAGACGCTCCTGAGAAATCAAGGGGTAATAGGGCCCCCTCACCTGGGGTCCCCTCCCCATAACAAGGGGGACAGGGGAGGCCAAAATGGGGCGGTGGAGGGGAGTTAGATTGTCAGCTCTGGTTACTGCTAAAAAATCACCCTGAAGTTGAAAGTTTGGAGGTGCCGCACCCCCACGGTGGGGTGAGGGTCTGTCCCCCAGTGCTCAGGGGAACGATGAGGCAGAGGATGGGGATAGCACCCCGGAGTGAAGGGGTCTGTGTGGGGTAGGTGGTGTCCTGGGGCAGGGGTTCCTGGGGGTCACAGGGGGAAGCACCCCAACAGGAAGGAAAAGGGAGCAGCTGAGGGTCCCTGCTCTCCCTCCTGGAAATGGTGCAGTGGGGGTGGGGGACTGGTGCCCCCCAGCGAGGCATTCAGGGAGGCAATCCCGTTGTCCCTCGGCGACGTCCAGTCCTGGTGGTTGGTGCCGTTCCAAGGTGGGGTGCACAGGGAGGGAGAAGGAGGTCTGTGATGCAGGGTGGGC
>NW_020175393.1:1465562-1472312 GCF_003031525.2 Neophocaena asiaeorientalis asiaeorientalis | reverse complement strand
CCCCCAGGACACCCCCACCCGCATCCTCCTCCTTTGTTTCTCACCTGTAGGAGAAGTTACATCTTCTGGGATCAGGGAGAAGAGAATCTCACCCCTGACTCCTAACCGGGGCCTTCAACCCAGGGAGTCGCATCAGGAACCCAGTTCACAAGAAGTAAGTTTCCTATCTTACCCCCAGCCTAACCCTTGCATCTTCCCCTGCCCAGTGCCCCACCTCCCAGGCCACCCCCAATCAGAGGTGGGAACTTTGTGTAGAGGGAACAAGGGGAAGCAGTACAGCAAAACCTCATTAATCCAAACCCCCATGGATTTGGGATTTTTTTTCATAATTTGAACAAAAACTGGGCTTGAGTTTTCCTTTATCTGTGAAGAAAGGGTGTGCTAAGCAAAATTAATAGTGGAAACGTGTATGTGGGAGGGAATATTTAACCTATACCAGAAAACAGACTTTTCAATCCTATCTACTCATTAACACATGCTCCCTGAGGGCCTCAAGTGGGAAAGCCTCGTTCATTGAGTTCTACTTACTGTATATAGTATGAAGACATGCATTTCATTAAATAGACACTGTCATTCAGTTTTGTCACTTATTCACAGTGGCCAGCTTCTCAAATATAACATTCCAAATTAGAGAGGTTTAACTGTACTGGGGGGAAAGGAAGGGGATTCAGGGAAGTGATGTGGGAAGGAGAAAACACTGTGGGAGGGGCCGCCTCTCGCTCACAATAACGGCAGGAAGGAAAGGACTAGGAGCTTCTGCAGAGACGCAGCATGCCCCAAGCTCTGCATCCCCAGGAAACAGAAGGGCTTCATTCCTTTCCACCCCCACGCTCCTTTCATTCCCTCACCCTGGGCTCCCAGTTAGAGGGTGAGGGATACCAAACCCTACTCCCACCCCTGGTCCTATTCTACCCCTTCCTACCCCTCCTGGACCAACTCCTGGCTCCTCCCCTCAGCTCTGGCTTCTGTTCCTCTGCTGGGAGAGGAGAAGAAAGCCATGTGTTCTACACTTTGGGTTGCTTGCTTAGGCTTTTAAAAATACAGGCACATAATTAATTTTTATGTTAATGGCTGAGTTGCAGAGGGACCAATACCTGAAAGGGGTTTAGAGAATGTGTCCAAATTATTTCCTGGACCATAGGGCATTGAATCCTGGCAACCTAGCTGTGTCTGACAGAATCTCTAAAAGATATAAAAACACTCCAAGCAGAGGCTCCCAGGTCACCTCTCCTCATCTCTCAGAAGGTCACCCAAACCCAAGATTTAAGCAAAGCCACCCTCTTAGCTTGCCTCTCCCACACTTTCCACAGCCAGCAAGAGAGGAAATCCTGTATGGTAGGGTATCCTGAGTGTGGCAGGAGAGCAGGGGAAGGAAACCTCAGATTCCCTTCCCTCCGCTTGTCTGCTGGCAACAGCACACAGGCATGCCCCCAACACCCCCATGGACCCAAATTTAGAAAGGAGATAAATTAGGGTGCCATTATTCATTTTACAAAAGAATTCACCACAGGAGTCCTTTAAATGGTGAGGTCCCCTGGTGCCTTGCAGCATCTGTTTTTAACTCACCAACTACTTTGACAGAGAGGCCGGGCAGGCAGAGAGTTAAAATTACAGTGTGAGGAGACACTGCCCACTGCAGATCAATCCCGCAGAAAATAAAGCATCTCAGAAGTGATGTCAGTGGCTGACTGGTTCCCATTTACTGGCTTTTCAGGTAGGATTCTGTGTCCAGCAAGGCCACTGGGTGGCGGGAGAGGGGGAGTGAGTGGCATTAGCAGCCCAGGGCTGTGAGCACTGACGAGAGGTTATTTAATCTACTGGTTCTGGCATCTCTGCCTGGAATCAACATGGCTACAGAGCCCACGATCTTAATTAGGAGGACACCTCCCCCCACTTCCAACTCCCAATGCCACATGCACCAGTCCACATCCTAACATCTGTCAAGGTTCCTTTCTCACTCCTCCTTGCTCCACTCACCCTTACTGTCCCGACATCTGAACAGCATCCTTTCCCAGCACCCCAAAGTCTCCCTTAATTAATTACCCACTCTTAATTCCCACCCAATAGGGTTGAATAGGAACCCCAGATGCCTTCTACCTCACAGATGTAAGAAAGGAGAAAGAGAGAGAAACAGGTGAGGGGTGGGAGGAAGGAGGGCTCTCTACAGAACCAAGGTGTGGGAGAAGGAAGAGGAAACCCCAGCCTACCTGCTGCAGCCAGCACAGCCCCTTTAGCCAGGGGCCCCCAACCCAGCATCACCACCACCCCTTTAACAAACCCTGACCCCAACATCCCAACCCCCAAGGACGCTTTGGTGAAATGGGGGGTGACAGACATACACTGGGGAGGTAGAGGAGGAGGACTGAGAGTCAGGAGGAGGCCGCGGGGAGGTGTGTAGGAAGGGGAGTGTGATCTGGGGGATGTGCGGGCCATCTAGGGTAAGGTGCTTGGTACTGGTCAGGTATCGCTGAACAGTTCTGGGAGGCGGCAGGAAGTGCTCTTGGGACAATGCCTGGGGAGACAGGTCTGTGCAGGAGGTGTCCGGAGGGTCGGGCCTGTAGAGGTCCTCGGGTGTGGGGGGCAGCAGTGAGCAGGGGAGAGGCTCCGGAGAGTCAGAAGGGAGTGGGCTTCACGACCAACCTGCAGTGGTCCGGAGTCACCTCCCCCTGTGTCCTCCGCCCGTGGTCAAAGCGGAACCAGGAGAATTACCTGATGAGGAGCTGCAGGGGGAGAGAGTGGGGTCATGGGGTCAGGAGCCTTGGTGGTGCTGGGGGGGAAGCCTGGAGGTCAGAGCAGAGGAAAGAGGAGCATGGGTGGGAAGTGAGCAGAATTGGGGGAGAACGAGGGGTTAAGGGGGCAGGAGGGAGGTCCTAAAGGTTGGCTGGTGAGAGAGAGGGAGAGCAGCCAGGAGCTGGAGAGGCCAGTCAGGAGTGAGGACCACAGGGAGAGGCAGGCCAAAGAAGGCAGCTAAGCCTTCAACACTGAGGGAAGGAAGGGAGAGCCTACAGGACAGGGGGCTTTCAGGATCTGAGGAGTCGGGAAGAGGAGGCCCAGTGGCGGCTGTCAAGGAGTGATGGGGATTGCGGGGCCCAGAGAACAGCGGTGACGAGTACCCCAAGTCCCCAGGGCACCAGCCGGAGCCTGGGGACACTAGCACTCCTACTGCCCTGGGCTCTGTTCTAGCAAACTGCAGCCTCTGGCCCTCCTGTCCCGAGAGGAGCTCAGAGGAGGCCAAACTCCCTGACTCACACAGGGGTGGGCCCAGCAGGGGCAGGGGTCCAGGAACTTGGTGGGGTCTGAGGTTCTGGTAGAAGGTCCTGAAACGCAAACAGAAGTGGGAAAGGCAGGGTGGGGTGGCACGGCAGGGGAGGGGGGCTGACACTGCTGGGAGTGACAAAGGCACAGACAATGGGATGAAAATGGGGTTGCTTGGGGGCTGCCAGGAGCAGCCAGTGGACAAACGGAGAACAATGGGAGAGACGGATGGCGATGGGGCTGGGGTGGCTGGTGCAGTGACTGCACGAAGGACAGTGGGATGGATGGGGATGGGACACGGAGAAGATAAATGACATTGTAATTTCCACCTGAGCGTCGAGCAGCCTCTTCTTGGGTTCGGGCAGCGGCTCAGCCATGGCGGGGTGCTCCCGGCGCAGCTCCTCCTCCACCAGCATCAGCCTGAAGGGACGGGCTTCAGTGGGGTTAGTGGCGGGCACGGGCGCGGAGCCTGCCTGGGGAGCTCACGATCCCGGGGAACCCCACAGCTCTCTGGAAAAGCCTTGGGCATCCTTCTCCCCCGCGCTCAGAATCCCTCCATTGTTCTGACTCCAAAAGACGCCCTGTCATTCACCTTCCTTTCAGGGACGCTCGCATCTCCCTGCTAAGTACGCATTTCTGTGCCTCAGAGACCCCCTACCTACCACCAGGCACCCCGGCCCTCTGTGCTCCCACTCAGGACTGTGCCGTCCCTCAGACCCTGTGGCTGAAGACCTGGCTTCTCCATCCCCCACCCCACCTCACCGAAACTAGGCCATCTCCAGGGCAGCCCCTAGACACCCCTCGCCCAAGAGGGGTCTCTGCAATCATCATTCCCGGACTCTCCTTGCCTTCTGTGAAGATTCTCAAGGTAACTTCTCATAAAGGATATCAAAGCAGTGGTTTTCAAAAAGGTTTCCAGTCAAACCTTTTTCTTCTAATTAATCTTACTCAAAAATACATTTAGAATGCGTGGAAATGGAGCTGGCTCTGGTTGGAGTGGGGGTCCTAACCAGTTCTCAAGCTAACTGATCCCCTTGTTGAGGCACCTCCTTGGGGCCCAGGGCTTGACAGAGCACAGGCTATAACAAGTGTCATTTACTTTCTGATGGAATACCTTTCCACGGCTGCAGAGGAGGGTGGGCCCAGGATGGGATGGTCAGGGGCTACTATGGCCAAGGGACCCCTGCTTAGATTTGGGGTGAACATTACAGGCTGAGTTGAGAATAACCAGTGGGGAGTCCCAGGCTAGGCCAGGTCCAGACAGAGAGAGATGGTTGGACAGTAAGAGGTACATTTTCCATGGGCTTCAGAAGTTACTCTACTAGGAGAGAGATCAGGGTTTAGTAAAGGGACATTTAATGCACTAAGCGGGAGGTTTCTCTCCATCTGGTGATGACGGAGTGGGTGACAACCCTGGGAGGAGGGTAGTGGGCTTTCCTCCTGGTGTCCTGAGTTGGGGGATGGGGGAGGGTGGTTGGGGGCTGGGGGGAGCTCGCTGGCCCTCTTCAGCCTCAGGCTCTCCTTTGCCACTCCTCCCCGGGCCGCCCCTCACCTGCCAATGATGCTCTTGATCTGTGAGTCCTTCTCTGCCTGCTGCTGCCTTAGCCTCTTCTCGCTCTGTTCCAGCCGGGCCTGATACTGCATCAGGATTTTGCTGGTCTGTTCTTCCTGGGACAGCAGCCTCCGCTCATACTCTTCCAGCTTCCGGTTGGACATGTGTAGCCGCTCCTTCAGTGAGTGGATCTCCTCCTCATACTCCTTCACCTGCCCGCCGGGCACACGACCCCGCACTGTGAGGGGGGCTGTGCCTGACCCCACCACCCAGCCTGTACCCCTGCCTGCCAAGCACAGCCGCCATGTGGTGAGGGACACCCCACCAGCCTCCTCCAGCCCTTCTCTGCCTGTTGGTCATACATACACACGCAACTGGCCTTTAAGAAGGCCCTTCCGTGGGGCTGAGGCTCCCTCAAGATGGAGCAAAATGGTGGACTCCCCCACCCTAGAGGTACACACATGCCCTCACATGTGCATCTGGACACAGGAGGACCCACACAGGAGCCTGGACAGACTCACGGACACACGTGGAATGCATTTTGGCCTCAGCTTGTTAAATGGTGCTGGAAATAATTTATTATAAGGCCTGAAGATATTCTTTTAGCTCAAGTCCATCTACATCAATCCCAACATTTTCCTTTGCTCAGAGACCACTTCTCCCCAAAAGCCTCTCTGCTTCCCCAAGTTGCAGTCATGTATTCTGTATATATAATCTAACCCTGTAGCTACCCTCTTCTTCAGGGTCCTCGCAGCAACGGCTCCCAAGAAACTTTCTGCTAAGTGTGTGAAGGCCAGAGCTCCTGCTGACCTTTGCTCGGGACCACCACCAGCTGAGAGTCTGGACAGTCTTTCCACACGTGGGCCAATACACACCACCCTCCCCCTAACCACCAACCCTCTGTCACCGATGTCCACGGAACAGTGACTGGGTAAGCCATGCACAGGTCCTGGTATGACCACTCTGCCCCTCGCCCAACGTACAGCTCCCACTGCTAGTGAAGTACCTTCCCCTTTCCTGAGAAGTCACAGGAGCCAGGGCTTCAACATGTTCTCCCCGGGGAAGAACACAGAGACAGCCTAATATAGAGCATGCTTTTCCCCAGACAGTCTATGATGTGTGTAACCCAAAATAACAGAGTTGAAATGGGTTTTTCAATGGACTGTATCTGGCCTCCCCTGACAGACTGAGGGCTTCTCAGGAGAAGACATCGGGTCTTTGTCCTTTCTTTTTCATCGTAACTACCTGACCACAGATGTTGCCCTTGGAAGGGACTAGAAGCCTGCCCTGTGGGTAAAGGGTAAGACAGGGTTTGGGGCAGGGAGGGCCCTGCGTACCCTATCCAGCCGGCTCTCGTCCATGGACTTCGAGTATTCCTTGAGCTTGTACTCTTCCCGCTCGATGTGGGCGCTCTCGATGTCAGCTGACAGATGAGGCATGTTGGAGACCCAGGCCACCGTTCGCTCGGAGGCTGGCATCGTGGGGTTCAGTGTGGATGGCGTCTGAGAATGCTGGGACGGGGCGAGGTAGGGGCAGAAGGAGAGAGGGAAGGTGGGAGGAGGCGGAGTGCTTTTAGAGGGACGGAGCACTGCCCAAAGAGACGAGAGTCCCCTTTCTGTCCCCCGCACTAGATGAGAGTCCCCAGCCTGTCCCCTGCACTAGCACCCATCACCTCGTGAAAGCTGTATTAGTTATTCATCATATCTCCCCTCAGGAGCCCCATGAGGGCAGGGAGTTTTGTCTGTCGTTCACTGCCAAGTGCACAGTGCCTAGAACAGCACGTGGCGCAAAGCAAGCCCTCTATGAACATTTGTTTAATGAATGAAAGGAAGTGAGAAAATTGTAACTTCAAACCACAGTCTCTGTTCTACCACCCCCCAACCCGTTTCCTTCTTCCCTCCCTGCTCTTCACCCCTCCGGCCTTCCTCCCACCCCCACCTACC
>NW_020175393.1:1456960-1465456 GCF_003031525.2 Neophocaena asiaeorientalis asiaeorientalis | reverse complement strand
TCCCACCTCCAGGCCCTGGGGGAACGGGCCTCTGGGGACCAATGGTGATCTGGGGAGGAGACAGCATGTGCTGCAGGTTGTCCTGGAGTGAGAGCTGCCGACGGGTGAAGTCAGTGCCAGAGGGTCCAAACTCATCACTGTAGCTGTGGCTGTGGAGGATGGAAGCAGCGGGGGGCTTGGGGACCCCTGAGGAGAGGTCTTCGCTCTTGCTATAGCCATGGAATGGGGCGAAGGTGTCCCCTGGGGGCTCTCCACCTCGGTGGTGGTGATGGTGGTGATGGTGGTGATGGGAGGAGGGTGGACCGTGGCCTCCACCCCCTCCGTGGCCCCCTGGGGGGCCTGGCCCATCAGCAGCCATGTGGAAGAGAGGATTCTGGAAGGAGAGGGGTATGCGCAGTTGCTGGGCAGGGACACCGTCCGTGGTGACGCCCATCTGGCTGAGACGCATGCCGGCCGCCGTGATGGATGAGCCGCTCCCCTGGGAGAGGCGGCCAGCAGGTGCGGGCCGCAGCCCCAACGCCGCAGTCAGGGAGGCCTGGCTCGAGTGCAGCAGGTCCCCTACGGCTGCCAGGTTGGACACACTGCTGCTGTTGAGGCGGCCACCGGGCCCGTCACCCTGCAGGTCCAGCATGGAGACGCTCTTGTTGACACTCAGCATCTTCTGCTCCGGTTCTGTGATGTCCGAGCTGCTCGTGCAGTACGCAGGTGAGGACCGGGCCAGGGGTGGGCGGCTGACATAGAACAGGTCTTTCCCCCCACCAGGCGGTGGTGGGGGGGGCTTTTCCTTGGTTGGGGAGGGGAGGCGAGCCATGTCCATAGAGCTGCAGGAAGGGAAGCGGGCACACGAGTGGGAGGTAAGACCCAGGCTACTAGCAGTAGAGCCTCTGTGATCCAGCATAGGCCTGGGGTGAAGAGTGGGACCCGCAGGGAAGGGCTGAGAGCTGACGTTTGCAGCTCGGGAGAGGGCAGGCAGGCTGGGGGGATGGGAGGGGATGCGAAGGAAATAGGATGGGACAGGGCCCCTCTGGGAAGGGAGGGAGGCCTGGAGAAGGGGAGATGGGGCAGCAGGAGGAGGCATGAGGGGCAGGTCTGGGCAGATGTGGAGGAGATGAGGGCGCATGGAGGAGAAGAGGAGCGGAGGGAGGTGATGGCCACTGGAGTCGGGGTTGGCGGGGGAGCAGACAGGAGAGGAGAGGGCGGGGGAGGGGAGAGCCCCTCACCTGTTGAGGCCTCGAGCCATGAAGGACTGAAGGTCGATGGAGCTGGAGAGAGATGGGAAGAGGGACGAGCACAGACAGAGAGAAGGAGAGAGGCAGGTGGAAGTTGGGGATGTGTGGAAGGAGAGGCGGGGATGGTGGGATGGGTATGGTATCATGGAGGGAGAGATGCGGGCAGAGGAATGAGCAGGATGGTCATCAAAACAACGAGCGGCAGCTGCGGCTCTGTGCGCCTCCCAGCCTGGAGGCTGTGGTGGGGAGGCTCTGCGGGGTGGGGTCCAGGGGCTACTGCTGTAGTGCTGAATCGGGGCAAGGTCTGAGGGGTCCTGGTGGCGGGGCTGGGGATGGTGCTGCTTTACCAACTAATACAGAGCTATCTGAATGTTCTGACACCAGGTGGCTGGTCCAAGTGTACAGGCTGAACACCAGCTCTGAGCAGGGAGAGGGACCTCCTAGGCTTATGCCAGGCTGGAGCTGGTGGAATCTCAGCATGTTTTGGGGGGCTCTACATTCCTTGCTCCCTCTGGCTTGCAGCTAACTACTGACTGGACCTGTCTCCTTACCGTTTTCTCTGAGAAAACGCTTCTCTTTCCTTTCTTTCAAGCCCTCGAGAAAGGCACATGGGGCCCAGTGGAGTGTATCCAGGACAGAAGCATAAGGGCGCCTAGGGCACAGGCCTGGGGTCCTGGGTGCTCACCTGTTGAGGTCCCGCATCACGTAGCCCTGCATCTCGGCCGAAGGGCCCCGCAGCACCACAGGCTGAGGCCGGGGCCGCTCGCTCTGACGGCTTGGCTGCCGTTGGATGTTGGGGTTCCTCAGAGCTGTGCTGATGTCGTTGAGGAGCCGGGGCAGTGGGCCCAGCTTCAGAAGGGCTTCCTGGAATGGGGAGGCTATTACCTGCGGGCTAACAGCCCAGCTTTAAGGGAACCTCAGAGAGTTCAGGTAGAAGGAGTCTGAGCTGAGGAAGTGGCATTGGAAGTGGCAGTGACATGTCTGGGAACAGGAGGGGGGAAGAATCTGCGCAGGGGGTGGTCTCCGGGCCACAGGAGCCTCTGGTGACCTGAGGACGGGCCAAGGGGCCTATGCTCACCTTGCTGAGCTGGGGCAGCACCTCCCAGAGCAGGGCATGCAGCGTGGAGAGCTCTCGGCCCAGGTCGATGTAACCCTCAAAGCTACTGCTATTGGTCAGTGTGTCCAGGTTGGAGATCTCGTACAGGAACTGCTGCATGGAACCCCACTCCAGCTCCAAAAACTCGTTCATGAAGCCCAGAAAGTCCTCCTTTGAGGTAAACCTGGCCAAAGCATCCAGAAGGTACAGGTCACACCCAGAAGGCCTCCAACCCACGCCTGTCTCTAGGGACTCGGGAGACCCTTCCTGCCCACTCCAGCCCCGTCTGACACCCAGCCTGAGGCTTCCCTCACTTGGAAAAGTTGGCCAGGTTCTGGATGACCTTGGCGATGAGGGTGAGGGTTCGCGAGGTCTGCTCATCTGGGTACTCCTGCATGAGCCCAAAGAGACTGGGTGACATGATGGCCGGGCAGAGGAAGCGCAGGAAGAGCGAGGCGCTGATCAGCCGGTCTGCGATGTCCTCCCGGCCCCTCTCTGCGCAGCGCAGCCGCCAAGACGCAAACACCTCCTTCAGCTCCCTCGGGAACACGCTGAGGGGACGGGGTGGGGAGACAGAGAGAGAGAGAGAGAAAGAGAGAGACCGGGACTGAGCCCCAGAGACCCTCAGCTTCCACGGAACATGCTGAGGGGGGTGGAAGGAGGTGAGGGTGTGGAACCCTCACAGAGGTGAGAGCGACAGGAAGGGAGGGAGGGCGGGAGCGCAGGAGGAGGACAGGAGGCTGCTGGAGGAAGAGGGCTATGGCAGAGGGGACAGAGGGGACAGACAAGGTAGGGAGAGAGAATGGAGGGGAGAGGAGGGGAGGGGAGAGGGACACGCGGGAGAGAGACAGGGGCAAGTGTGAGAGAGACAAGGAGAGGAGGAGAAGAAAGACACCAGGGAGAGACAGAGATGGGAGAGAGATGGAGGGTCACTCGAGGTACAGGGAGCTCGGACCCCCCAACTCTTCTGGATTCCAGGGAAATGGGGATGGAGGTGTCCCAGGCATGATCCCCAGTCCCTGGAATGGCTCAGAGCTCACTCTTCCCACCTCCCTGGTCCTCCTCTTCAATGTCCCATTGACACCTTAAACTCTAACTGGTGTAAAGTGAGCTCAGCATCGCCCCCCACATCTCCAACCTCCACTGGGCTCCCCCTCCTGACTCCCCAGTTCTGTCAGTGAGGCCACCTGTCTCCCAACCACCAGCCTCATGGCCTTGGGAGTCGTCCTTGCTCCCCACAGACATGCCCCCTCCTTTCCAATTACCCAGTGACTCCTGGTGATCCTTTCCGCAGAGGGTCCTTACAGTAGCCCCTTTCTACTTTTCCTGCTACCATCCTGACTCAGGCTATGATTTCCATGCCTGAACCATTAACAACAATCCCCAACTAGCCTGGACTTCATTCTCCCTACTCTAGCCACCTGCCACACCCACCTCCATTTAAGAATTAACCTTCTCAATCATGATACTGCTTGGCATCCCACGACCTGCCAATGAGCTCCAACTCCTTTACCTGGCAGCGGAGGCCTTCAGATTCTAACTCTCCTCGCCATGTCCAGACACGTCTCCCATCATTCTCCACTGTGAGCCACACACTCCACTAAACTACCTCTGCCTGCTGTCCCAGGACCTCTCACCTTCACGCGTGGGCCTGTTCCACAGCCTTCTCCCGAAACGTCTTCTCAGCCCACCATATCTATACATCAGAACCTGACCTAGTCTTCCAAGCACAGCCATGGGGGCACCTCCTCCACGAAGCCTTCCCTGCTTATCTCAGTCAAAGATCTGCCTTCTCTGACCTTATGTTGCATTGCGGAGGCGTGGGGAGGGGGTACCTTCATTTGGAACTTAACACATACTGTACCGTTCTGTGGCTTTCTGTGTATCTAATCTGTCCCTACTCATTCTGGTGCAGGTCCTCTGAGGGCAGGGGCCAAGCCTCATGGCTCTCTGTCTGCTCTACAGCACCAAGTACAATGCTTTGCCCATAACTGGTTCTCAGTCCTCTTTGAAGATGGACAGATGGATGAACAGATGAACACACGACTCCCCCAACCCTGTCCCCCCAACCCAGGGTTCCCAGTCTCACCAATGGGAGTTGACCACCTTGCACAGGGCCAACTCACAGCACATCCGCAGGTTGGCCTGGTGCTCTGCCAGACTGGACGCCGTGCACTTGATGGGGTCCACCTCACAGTTCTCCTCAGATTCATACAGAGCACGGATGAATTCCCCTGTGGAGATGGGGGCACAGTGGAGGGCGGTCACACTTTCGAAGGGCAGGGACAGGGGCTGCCAGGGTTTGGGGAATCTTGGAATCAGGTTGGAGGGGACTCTGGGCCCAGAAGCATCAAGCTGAGGCAGGGTGGACTTGGGGTCTGGAGTAGCTACATTTAGGGCTGGGGTGGGCATCTGGCAGGTTTAGGAAGAACACCTGTGGGTAGGCCATACCGATGGCATCCTTGAGGTATTTCTGACCAATCAGTCTCATGTACTCTTCTATGGCTTTAGTGGCGAGCGTGTTCTCGCGGAATATGAGGTGCTCCCGTTCCATGAACCGGTCCACCTCGGACATGGCCATGTCTGAAAGGAAGTCCTGGGGGCCAGGAAAAGCCAAGGGTCAGCCTCTGTCCAACCCAAGCTGATGAAGACAGATGTGCCCTACCCTTACTATCCCCATGAGTGTGCACTCCCAGGTCACCTTGTCCTGAGGGCCCAGTACTCACCTTGGCCTTGCCCGTACTCTGCAGGATGTGAACCAGTGCGCTGGCGACCTCCTCCTTGCCCTTGACATTCAGGGCGGGTTCCAACACCGCACACAGCATCCGATAATGGTTGGTGACGTACTCTGCAAACTCCTTATACAGCTCCATGGGCAGGATGCTCATTGTCTGGTAACGCGCTTTCAGCCGCACAGCCGGGCAACCTCCTTTTTGCCCCCCATACCCCCAGAGCCCCCACTGCCTGTTGGCAGGGTCACGGGGTACCACTGCTCTGTGAAGTGGCGCCCAGCCAGGGTGGCCACAGGCACAGTCACCAGGCCGACATAGCCTGCCTTGTCCTTCTTGCGCTTTTTGTCTGAGTCACGGTACAGGTGCAGCCGCAGGGCCCGGACGGCTGGCAGGTTGTTGAACTCGAAGTGCTCGCCCCAGAAGACGGTGTCCCCCGAGGCCGAGCGGGGCTTGGAGGTGGTGCGTGCATACAGCATATCATCCAGGCAGAGCTCGCAATAGTACCGCTTCTTGGGGGGCAGTTCCCGCGCCTCTATGATCCACAACTTCAACACGTTGTCCACCCGGCGGCTGTTGTCCTGCCAGGGTAGGGCGGGCGCGGCAGATGAAGGGGAAGGGACAGAGAGACAGAGACACCAAAAGAGGAGAGACGGTGAAAAAGCCAGATAGTCTCCGACACCAGCAATCGCAGGGCTGAGAAGGCGTGTGCGGGATTAAACCGTGTCACCCCAGAATTCATATTTTATAGTCACATTAAGTGACTATAGTCACTTAAGACATGGTTGTACTGGATGAGGGTGGACCCTAAATCCAATGACTGGGGTCTATATGGAGAGGGAGATTTGGAGACCAGAGACACAGGAGGGGAGATGACGATATGAAGATGAAGGCAGAAAGTACACAGATGCAGCAAGAAGTCAAGGGATGCCTGAGACTGCCAGCAACCACCAGAAGGTATGAAGAGACAAGGGAGGATTCTTCCTAGAGCTTCTGAGGGAGCAAGGCCCTGCTGACACCTTGATTTTTGACTTCCAATCTCCTGAACTGTCAGAGAATAAATTTCTGTTGTGTTAAGCAGTCCAGAGAGTGGTAACTTGTTACAGCAGCCACAGGAAACTGATACAGAGGGAGCTCATACATCAGATGACAGAATTCGTACTGAGAAAAGATTTTGAAAGCTAGAATAATAAACCCAAAATATTAAGGTGGAATTTGAACAGTATAACTGAGGAGTCCTTTAAAAACAATCGGAAAATAATTGCAAAATATGCATAATTGCAGCAGGTGAGACTATACAGTTAGTGTGAAAAGGGCCTGGAGGATGACAATGATCAGTGAGGCTCAGGGGATGCTGCAGTGTGAAAAGAGCCTGGTGTTTGTACTCTGCATGGGGCAGATCACATCCAACATCTTGGGTCTAGTTTTTAAGAAGGACATTGACAAACAAGGTTCCCACAGAGGAGGCCACGAGGACTGTGAGCTCACTGGAAACTGGGAAACAGAGAACAGCTCACGGAACTGGGAGCATTCCTCCTGGGAAGAACACAAACTCAGAATTTTTGAGCCAAAGGGACCTTATAGATTATGTAGTTCAACCCCATTCCTACCAGTCATACAGAGAGGAAACCAAGGTCTAAAGACTCATCTACCTGACAAATCTATGTGTCCTGCAGAAACACTGCAAGCCGGGGCCGGGCGCCCACCTGTCAGGGTATTAGTGGGACATCCCTGCTTGCAGGGAAGATGCACCAGAGGACTTCCAGAGCCCCATCAGTTCCATAAGTCTATGATTTCTATGGTAGGGAAACATCATAAGGTAGAAAGAAAGGAAAAAGAAATGCAGGACTCAGAGGAAAATGGGGGTCCCCTCCTCCTTGGTCCTCTTCTCCCCTAGGCCCCCAGTTTCCCCTGCAGCTTGACCTTTGCCTTGCCCATGCTGTCTGTGTACCCTGTACTCCCAATACCTTGTTGGGTTTTACTGCCCGCTGTAGATTCTCGATCCATTTGTCCCTTTCGGCCGCAGAACGACAGGCAAAACATTTTGTTCCTGATGATGTTGTTACCTAGAGAGGGGTGTGGAGGTCAGCTGGGGCTCTAGAGGGGTGATGACTCCCAAGGACTGAGAGTCCATCACCATCTCTTCCTCCCCAGCCTATCCTCCTTTCTCTCAGCCCCAGAGGCTTCTGTTTCCTTGATGTCCCCACCTCTGCCGCTTTCTCCAGGACTCTCTGCCCTCCCCCTCCGTGACCCCTGCCCTTTGGCCCTCCCCAGCCCCCTACACCCAGTACCTCAAAACAGAACTCCTGGCCCAGGATGGAGCTGTGCACTGGCTTGATAATGGAATCTTCATCCAGGTTGAGCTCCAAGGCCTCAGCCGCACTGCTAGGACTCAGCAAGGACTCGTGGGAGTGCGACTCCTTAAAGCTCTGCATCAGCCGGGCCCTGGCAGGCGGGGGTCCAGGAGGGAGAATCAGGGCCCCACTCTGCTTACACACTCACAGGCTTGCATCGCCAACCTGGCTCTAGGATGGAGACTTGGGGAAAGGGGCTCCTAAACCCACTTCCCACATGGACACAGACACGGACAGAAAGAAACCCAGCCTATCCCCAGGGAAGGACATGAAGGATGTGAGAGAAATGAGAACCCTTTAAGAAATCCCCTCCCCTCAGCCCACCACCTAAGGGGTTGTGAGGACTGGGGACACCTAGAAATATCTCAACCCAGAAAGGGACCATGGAAGAAAAAAAAAAGAACAGGTGGGCCTTGGACACTTCTAGGTGGGACTTCTGTGTGACACCTCCCCCGCCAAAACCACAGCTTCAGTATAAGGGGGAAAAGGTGGGAGTAAAGAACCAGAAGTACAGGGGCTTCCCTGGTGGTGCAGTGGTTAAGAATCCGCCTGCCAATGCAGGGGACACGGGTTCAAGCCCTGGTCCGGGAAGATTCCCACATGCTGCGGAGCAACTAAGCCTGTGTGCCACAACTACTGAGCCTGCACTCTAGAGCCCGTGAGCCACAAGTACTGAGTCCATGTGCCACAACTACTGAGCCTGCGCTCTAGAGCCTGTGCTCCGCAACAAGAGAAGCCACCGCAATGAGAAGTTGGCACACCGCAATGAAGAGCAGCCCCCACTCTCCACAACTAGAGAAAGCCCGCGCACTGCAACGGGGATCCAATGCAGCCTAAAATAAATAAATTTTAAAAAGAAAGAAGCAGAAGTTCAAAGATGCTGGTCTGGGCCTTGGAACACAGGTAGTGCCTAAAAAGCACTTAATAAATCCAAAAATGAACGAGCTACGAGGACAAGTTTTAGCAGAATCATGGGAAAGAGTGAGGGAAAATCATAAGAAATAGAAGGAGGATTTTGGGCAGAAGAGTGACAATGGAGATAAGGGACTGAAAATGGGGACTGGGGAAGAACAGATAGGGCGAGAAGG
>NW_020175393.1:1454301-1456768 GCF_003031525.2 Neophocaena asiaeorientalis asiaeorientalis | reverse complement strand
GGGGGGTGGGGTGGGGACGAACTTGGGAAAATCAGTGCAGGAGGGCAGAAGGTGAAAGGCACTGAGGGGAGTGGAGGCTGGGACCACAGGGAAGGCAGAAGGTGAAAGGCACTGAGGGGAGTGGAGGCCGGGACCACAGGGAAGACAGAAGGTGAAAGGCACTGAGGGGAGTGGAGGCTGGGACCACAGGGAAGGCAGAAGGTGAAAGGAACTGAGGGGAGTGGAGGCCGGGACCACAGGACAGTTTGCTCGCAGCCGGCTAGGGGATGAAGAGTAGAGAGCAGTAGGGAAGCGGGAGGGGGAGCTCGGGTGTGGGAGCCTCCATGGAGCTATTTATAGCAGCCCCGTCATCTTGGGCTCTGTTGCCGTCAGCACGACGCTCCCCCGGCCCCCCGCCCCCGCGGCCAGGAATACCAGGCCCTCACACCCCCCCTCCCCAAATCCAGCTCCGGTGACATGGGAAGGGGGAGGGGAAGGTGTGACTCACCTATCCCAACCTCCCCTACCTGCCCCATCCCGGGGGCGGCCAGACATGGGGGGAAAGGAAGGACAGGGTTCTCCCTGGGGCGGGGGGGGGGGGGACTGGGGGAGGGGGAAACCCAAAGAGGGACCCCAAAGAGCAGACCACAGGAGCAAACAAGATTTCCTTCAAGCCCAGCCTCGGAGACAGTGCCCTCTGGACTTCTCTGCGGGCTTCTTCCTCAGGCTTCAGTCCATGGATTAACCCTCCAACCTCCCCTCCCCAGTCTGTTGACCTGCATACCCGTGCCACCTCCCCTTCTCTGTCACGCTCTACGCTGCACCTTCTCTCCTCCATAATACCTGCCAGCCCCACCCCACCCTACCACCCTTTTCTCATACCCTCTACCTGGATCACACTCTCCCCTCCTACCAACCAGCCCACCGCCCCTTCCCTGGATTCCTTAAATGTTCCTCCCAGGCTCCATCACTCCTTCTCCGTCCTTCTGTACAGTTCCTTCCATCCTGGGCTGGAGCCCATCCTTCTGACGGTCAGAAGAGTCCATCCCTCCTTGGCTTCACCTTCACCCCCTTTCCTGCCCTGCTGCTCACCCTCTCTGGGCACCCTGCACCAAGCCCCTCTCCTGCTGCTCCTCTGTTCTGACCCCTGTCCCACCACACCTCTCAATCAATCTGAAGCCGTCAAGCTCTACACTCAGAACCCCCACCCCTCCAGCCTCACTCTGGAGGCCCCTACACTGCATCCAACTCATCCCACCCCGCTCTAGCCCACTGCTCCAAGCCCTGTACCGGTCATGGTCAGCACTTCGGAAGCGAGGCAGGATCTGGCGAAAGCTGCTGGTCCGGTCAAGTTTGGGTTGTGACTTCGTACGTTTGATGGAGCTTTTTAGCCTCCGGCTCAGAAAGCCTTGCTGGGTGGGGGGGAAATGAGGATAGATGTGTTTTGGGGTAGGGTCAGTTTTACCTCCTCACCGCTCAGCTGGTAAAGAGTCCCTGGATGAAGGTGGGATGGGGGGAAAAGGGAAATCTCTAGAGGCGAGGAAAGGGGGATAGGAGCCCTGCTACCAGTTTGTCTTCCTGTGCTCTCATGGATGCGAGTGTACACACACACACACACACACACACACACACACACACACACCCCAGCCTGGAGAAGGTGGGAGGGCTGGTCTGAGAAGCAAGGGGGCAGAGCCAAGAAGGGGGAAACCAAAGAGGTGGGGGCACACACACACATACTCTCTCTCTCCCCTCCTTCCTCCTTTCTCATAATCCTCAGGCTCCAGCTGGGGCTGGAGGGGAGGAGACCCAGCTGAGCCACATCTGGCAGGTGCCTTCACTCACCGAGGGCCGAAAGGGTGCAGCGGGGGCGGCCTCCATGCTGTACTGCTTCCCCCCTGGGACGCTCTTCCTCCTCGAGCGACCCAAGTGGTATTCTGGAGGCGAGAAAAGGGCCGGAACAGAAGTTGGGGAGGGGGTTGCCGTTAGCCCAGGTTTCCACCCCTGGCCCCAGCACACTCGCCCACCTCCCTCTGCCCCTTAGCTCCAGCCTCACCTACCCCCCGGAAAGCAGCAGGAAGAGCAGCGGCGGCTGAGAAGCTGGCGGCGGGAAGGAGGGGGCAAGGAACCCGAGCCGGAGCCCCCGGAGGGGGAAGGGGTGGGAGGCCTTAGGCCCATGACTGGGGCTGGGCCTGGCAGTCAGCAAAGGGGCATGGCTGAGAGGGTCAGTAAAACTCCAGGAATAAAGGACACCGAAGATCCACAGAACCTAGCTCCTTGGTGCCCACCCCCCCAGGAAGTGGCGAGCTGGTGGGGAAAGTCGGGTTAAAGGTCATTGACCAGAGGCAGGCCTTCCTCCTCCCTCAGCTGGGTACAACTTCCACCTGGCCCCTACTCCTGGAACCCCTGTCTGTCTGGAGGGCCAGAGCTACCTCCCATGACCCCCTCCCTGGACTGGAGGGGGAAGTCTTGGAAGGGACCTGTGAGGAGT
>NW_020175393.1:1449065-1454256 GCF_003031525.2 Neophocaena asiaeorientalis asiaeorientalis | reverse complement strand
GTGCACTGCAGTGGCAGGGACTCAGAAGTGAAGGGGGAAAGGGGAAAAGAGAAGAATGCAGGGGAACGGGCAGGGAGTGGGGACGATGGGCAATGGGGACTCGGGGGACTCCCAAGTGAGGGCAGGGAGAGGAGGAGGAGGGGAGATGAATGCCGATGAAGCTCAGACTGCTCAGAGTCAAGAAGGGTGGCAGCTGGGAGGAGGGAAGCTGAGGCTCTGCTGCCAGGGAATTTAGAGGGGCCAAGTGGCTAGAGGAGAATGAAAGTGGGGGGATGCCAAGCTCGGGCTCCAGCTCCAGAATGGCTGCCCAGGCCTGGGCTCCCCCCTCAGCCCCACAGTCACCACTGCAGCCAATGGGGGGGCAGGTGCTGCATCAGGGGCGGGGCTACCATCTCCATGGCAACAAGAAGCTACATGCTGGGGGCGGGGGGTGGACCGGAAGAGCTGCCTGTTAACCCTCTAGTTTCCAAAACAAGGGAGGGCCACAGCTACACGTTCACTGTCGGCTTGCTGAATTGCAAATCGCCTGCAAATTGCCCTAGAATCAGTCTCCAGCTTCCCTAGGCCTTTAAAACCTGGGTGTTAGGAGATGTGCACACAAAAATGTGGCTCCCATGACACAGGAACCCTTGTTAGTCCCTCAGGAACACATGTGTAAAGCACAAAAACATACACCGAGCTGTGGGGGGTACGTGCACATAAGACCCATGATACAAAAAGTAAAAAGGGATCTAGGTGCTTATGAGACATACAGGCAACTGTGAGAATGGGGGGGGGGTGCCACGGGTCCACATTCTGAGACCCTGGGGCCCAGATACCCCACAGGATACATGCTTAGACATATGTGAGCACTGCAACAGGGGAGTACATACTTGGACCCAGACACTCACATGAGAGCTGCTAGTGTGGATGTGGGGCCCGAGTCCCTCGGGCAGTCATGTGGGCAGCACGTTACAGAAGGGGACATTTAACCCAGAGACACACACAGGGCCCCCACACAGGGGAAGCCACTTTAACCTCTAAACCACATGTTTGAGTATACCATGATCCTGACCACATCAAGGTATCCCTGTATCCCCAAAGCACAAACATCCTTCATTCACATGAGAAGTACAACCACAACCACTGTCTCAGGACAACCCCTTCTTCTCCCCTAGCCTTTCCCTGACTCCAACACATGAATCCCTGGTTGCTACCAGAATACAGACAGACCAAGGAGCAAACGTGTTAATTACCCTTCTGTAACACACTCAACAATGCATCTAAGGGTTCAGAATATCTCCTTCCTAGTCTTTGCCTTTCTCAGGTCTAGCTGCCTGTCTCATGCCATGGAATGTAGCTCAGCCACTATTTCCATTTGCAAGCTCCTGTAATAAAGGCAGAAAGTCTAACTTCAAATCCACTAAAATTACATTTTGGAACTAAAGAATTAACAGAAGGAGAATGGATTTGCTAATTGGTTTGCTTGGTTCTTGAAGTAATATAACCTTATACGTACAACCAAGCACTAAGATCCAAGAACTCACATATAAGTCAGAGGTACACGGAGGCCACATACACATACACTTACAAAGACCCTCACTGCCACAGTGAAAAAAAAGAGCAGAAACACAGAGGGAAAAGGGGCGGAGTGACAATCACAGGACATCCTGTTATTAGTGCTGCATGCAGTGACATGTGCAGAAAACAGGCACACGCCCATGTCCACACACAGAGCAAACCTGATAAGCATACACCACGATCCTGGGTCTCCATGTCCCATCCCTGCACGATGTATACACGCATGCACACGCATAACAGCCACCTACACAGACCCGTAACACAGGCATTGTGCACACACCCACACATGTACACACCCTGTATACACACACAATTGGACTCACACGCGCGCACACACACACACACACACACACACACACACACACACACACACACACACACACACACACACACAGCAAGGGCTTAGACTCCCACCTCTCCAACCTCTCTAATCTTGCCATCATCCACAGAATCTCCCCTTGCCCTCCAATCCCCCAAATCCCTAACCTTCCCTTTGGCCTTTCTTCCCTGTCACACCCAGCTGGCAGCTCTCAAGGGGAGCCACAAAGGGAGGCTGCCAAAGCAGGTGGAGGAACAGAGTTGGACAGAGAGCAGAGAAATGAGGGGCAAACTCTGTGCTGGAAACAGGAACCTCTAACAGCAGTTCCTGCCATGCCAGGCCTCACTGTGAGCCAGCCTCTATGATGGCCTCCCGATCCAACCAAGCCTGATCCTACACGGCCTACACAAATCCCAACCCCATCTTGCCCTTTCTCCTCTGAGATCACTTTACTGAAGGCCTGACTCTCTCCGCCCCACAAGCTGCCTCCCCAGCTTCCAGGCCCCTTCTCTGCTGTCTCCAACCAGTTCCCCATCTTAAAACCTCTTCTCTCTCTTCTAAATCTGGCTCCACTATCTCCCACCTTCCCAGCTATTCTCCAGCTATTCTCTCTCCTGGGCTCTCTCTCCTCTGCAAGCCTCTCTCATTCCTCCTCTCCCCCAACTCCCCACTTTTCCTCTTTACCCCGCTCTTTCCCTTTTCAGCTTTTCTGTCCCCACTCCCTAACCGAGCAGGAGCTCACACCTGCTAGCCCAAAGGTGTTTCATACATGGTAGGATTCCAAGGAACACGCTCACACACTTACTCTCTCCCCCCACTTGCACACCACCCACATCCAGACACGCCCTGGACACCCATGCTGGGATTGACACAGATACCCAGGCCAATGATGGAACACACATGCAAAGACACACACTTGCCACCAGGGACACAGAAAATCCTTCTCATGCAGCCACACATCCCCACACACAGGAGGCTGATAGGAGGTGAGCCCCAGCAAGGAACATGCATTCTCAGGGTCAGAGGTGACAGGTACCAGTAAGGCCAAAAGCTGCCCCACAAGCCAGTGGTCAGCCCAGCAGCCCCCTAGGCAAGAAGCCGGCAGAGGAAAGATACGACAGGACAGACTTGAAAACCGCTGGCTGCACATGTGTGCACGAGGAACTGGGCCCCCGTGTGCACATGGCACCGACACACAGGGGACAGGAGCCTGGACAGCGACACACACGCGGACACCCGGGCTGCCACCTCCACCAAGGGTCTCCAAGACCACCCCACACCGGCCGCCCCCGCGCGCTCGAGACCCTGCCCCCACGAGGCCTGTCCCTGCCGTTGCTAGGCGACCGCTGCTGCCGTGGCCGCCTCTGTCACGAGCCCCGTCGCCCGGAGACAGCGCAAGAGAGACACGGGAGGGGGACGAGGGGACCCCCAAGACCAACCGGGCCTCCCACCATCCTCCTGAGCAGGACCCCCCATCAAAACCTCGGAGGGAACGAGGGGCTGCGGCTCCACCCAGCAGAGGAGGAGCCCTGGATGCCAATGCCCCTCAAAGGTCCGGCGACCTCTCCTGGGCTCGAGAGTCCACAGCCTTTGCACAGACCTTCTCAGACCCAGGTCCCCAGGGCCCCAAAGACTATGTTCCCTGCAGCACATCCTCCATGCCCTTTACACATTCCACGTCCACCTGAGAACCCCAAACGTTCACCAGCTATCAACTCTTTCGCTAAACCCTCCCCCTAAATATATATACCCCTGGACCCCCTCCCGACCCCTATTGAACCTCCAACACAAACACCTCCACATACCGTCCTCCAACTCCAAACACACATGGGTGCCCTTCCCCTAAACACACAGGAGACCCACACCAGAGACCCCAGACCCTGAGAACTGAGGGTAAGGAGAAAGAAGGCGAATATGTGGGCTGAGACGCCAACCACCGGATATATGATAAACATGCTCCACAAGCATGTGACCATTCTGACCTCGACACACAGGTATGCACACATGTACACAAACCTTTCCCAGACATGGACATGACTGACTCCCTCTCTCTCTCTCACACACACACACACAGATGTGACAGACATCACACACATTCTCTGTACACACTCCACCACCACCACCTGGCTTTGCCTCACAGAGATGTGCTACCCACACACCCCCATGGTCAGAAGTTTCCATGACAATGACACACACCCCTGGCCACCCATCCACCCAGGGTCCCAGAGCTGGTCCCCAAGGGCAGTAAGGCCTCGGCCTATGAGAAGAGGGCTGAAGGGAGCCAAGGGATGGAGACAGGCCACTGGCTCTCTCCAAGGAAGAGAAACTGGAAGCCTGGATCCCTGAGGGGACGGGTAGCTGGTGGAAGAAAGGGGTCACAAGGGGTTGAGGGGATGAAGGACCTGGACCCTTGGTCCTGGAAGGGGAACAGAGTGGTAGGGGGCAGTAACAAGGGGGTTTCCGGGGGGCTGAGGGCGTCTCTCTGCACCTTGGCTGCAGATCTCTGTTCTCTGCCTTCATCTCCCCTCACTGTTCCCATGGAAACCTTTTAAGCGAACTTCTCAGGAAGACAAAAATCTTTTTTTAAATGACTAAAGAGGGGGGTGGAGGGGGGGCAGAAAGAGGGAGGGAGGGGAAGAGACAGATGGAGAGAGGGAGAGTTGGAGAGACAGACTGAGCACATAGCTCCACAGACAGGCAGAAAGATGAGATGGGGGTCTGATGGAGATCCACCGGGAGCAGAGGGGAGAGGCAGAGGAATCAAGAGGGACAGAGAAAATAAAGAAATCGGGGAGGAAAGAGAAAGAAGGTGATAGAATTGCAGAAAACAGAAACAGCTGATAAGAAGAGGGGAAAAGGGTAAAGAAAATAGGGAGGGTCCACAGGCCATAAGGTCTGGAAGAAGAATCAGGAGCGTGGGGGTGGGGCTGAGGTCTGGGGGCAGGGCAGGAACTAGGTCATTCTTTCCAAGATCCCAGACCTGGGGCTGGGAGGGGCACGGGCAACTACACTCGGACAGGAAGCTAAAGATCTAAGGAGACTATTTTTGCAAGCACCGGGGAAAGAGTCAAACTTCGCTGCTGGAGAGGAAAAAGGGAGCGAAACAGCAAGGACCGCTGGGGCCTCTCACCCACAGCCTCCGTCCCGCTCAGATCCCAGAGGAGGGCGCCTGCTCCGCCCAGGTTCCCACTCGCAGAATTTGAGACTTTGTCTCCGCCTCCTCCCGGCCCCTGACAGCTCCTCGGTTCCCGGACTCCCCCTCCCATGCAACCCTGTCCACCTTCAGCCCTCTCCCCGCGACTGTCCGGGGCA
>NW_020175393.1:1434893-1448991 GCF_003031525.2 Neophocaena asiaeorientalis asiaeorientalis | reverse complement strand
GGGGGGGGGGGTGTCAGACCTCGCTGGCCCAGGCCGTCCCTTCTCTTTCCCTCCCCCACCAAGGAAGGATGAGCCTGCCTTTCCACCAGGCCTGACCACCTTCTGCCCCCGCCCCTCTATACTCTTTTAAGTGTCTCGGGGTGAGTGGATTTCTCGATTTCTCGTTCCCTTCTCCCTCCGAGTCTGTCTCCCTCATTCCCTTCCGTCCCACCCTCCTCTTTTCTTCCACCATTTCTTTTGAAACACCCTCCAGGGAATTCCCACAACCCCTCTGGTCTTCGCTGCTCCCTGAATCCACTTTCCCCTTGACCTTCAGTTCCTCCATTCTCCCTGTTTTCCTCCCAACCTCCCACCTCCCTCACCCCCTTCCCTCCCTCCGTGGCTGTCACGGGGGTAGCAGAAGCTGCATTTATAATCAGGATCCACAGCTTGTCTCCCTCCCACGGCCAGGCTTGCGGCCAGAATGGGACCCAACCTCCCCACCCCCCAGAGGGCTTGGTCACCTCCCCCCACCCTTCATCTCCTTCCATCGCCCCTCTAACTTCCCTTTAGCCATCACCTCTCCCTAAGCCTCATCCCCAACTCGCCCTTGCCACCTCCTCCTAACCTCCACCCCTCCAAGAACCACCCACCCCACTAGTCCCCAGCCCGGGCTCCACAACTCAGCCAATTCCAGCTCCCTGTGGCCCTACACTCTCATTTCCCACTCCCTCCCTCCGCACCCTTCCTATTTCAGTCTTTGGCCACTGGTCCCCTGGACCTGTCTGTCCCCAGCTCTGTCATTCCTTCATCCCCCCACCCACTGTCCTCCCTCTTCATCCTCACACAGTCTCCAGTTTCCCCAATTCATCCTACAGACCTCAAACCCTTGGTCAAGACCGGTGACCACTAGTGAATCACTCAAATGCCCCCCAGTGCCTAAAACTCCCCAAACCACCTCTCCCTTGAGTCACCGTGTCCTCCCCTGGACACTTGGACTTGACTCTGTGCCTTGGAAGCTCTCTACCCAGCCACCTCTCCACACTCACTTGCCCCCCAGATCCCTTGAAACCCTGGTTAACCTCAACTCCAGTTCTAACCCTGCCTCGCTACACCCTCCCTGACAGCTTTCGGGGCGCATCTCTCACCACCCCTCTGGTCTTGCAGGCTGCCCTATCACTCTCTAAAGCTGATCCCCAAATCACCCCCACTCCCAGTCATGCCTCTGGGCGTCCACCCTTCATATTCACATCGTGTTTCCTCTGATGGATCCTCCATTGCTGACCCAGCTCCAAAGTCAGAACCCACACTCTAATCACCCTGCATGGCCGCCACCTCCCACAAGGATGCTCTGTTCATTTCACATCTTTCACTCTGGCTAGTCCCTGCCCCTATCCTACTCTTACTCCTTTAGACAACTTCCCATACTCCCAGTTCCCCTCACCCCCAGGCATCTCTTCCCTTATATTCCTTCCCCATGTCCCTGGCGAAAGCCCTCCCAGTGTCTCTCTAAACCCTGATCTCAGCCTTCCCCATCTTCACTGCCAACCACACCCAGACCTACTGACCTCTGTCATCTCTCCTGGTACCCTGCAGCCCCTTCCCAGCTTCCCCACTCAGAGACCCCACTCTCTGAGTCCTGTACTCTGCCCCACGCCAGGGAAAGGATAGGGAGTGGTCAGTGATGGGGCTTACTGAGTGGGGCGAGAGGAGAGGGTCCCGACGATTGCTTTGGAGACAATCCCTCCAAAGTGATCCCCATGTCTCTACCCCTCCTCCAAGCCCCTTAGTTTCCCTTCCCTAGCCTAACCTAGCCCACAATATGAGCAGGGCAAAAACAGGAGGCACCCACAAATCTTTAGAACCATATCTCCTCCCCATCACTGTACATGGCCCTCAAAGACCCCCTGGCCAAGGGGAGAGAACACCTGCCCCTTCTGACATCCCAACCCCAATCTCAGTGGCCACCCTCCTCCCACCACTTGCCAGTGTTTCTCTCTTTGCCTTCTTTGTGTCTCGCGTCCCTTCGCTAATGAGGATTCTCCCCATCCTTCTCTCCACATTTTCCCACACTACCCAGAGGTCTTTTCCCAGCCTTCCCACCCTGCTCACCTCGTCCTCATCCAGCATGAGAAGCTGGTTCCCCGAGATGATGCAGAACCGAGGGTTCCAACCAGGACGATCATATGGGGAATGAACGTATTGGGTTCGGTGCATAGGGGGTCCCCGTACATCTAGGGGGCAGAGACACACAGAAATGGTAAGGGAGGCTCTATGTATTTGGGAGACAGAGGTGTCTAAAATGGCAAGAAGAGAGTCCATAAAGGGGCAGAAGGGGAACCCACCCGCCTTGAGGAGATCACAGATGGGGGTGAGGGCCCCAGTAACTTTACAGGAACAGAAGATAAGCTGCTCTATCTGGGGAAAAAGAGGTGAGGGGAATCACATCACAGGGGACTCTGGAGACTTGGCAGAAGAAATACAGAGGAGTGGTTCAGAGAGGGGAATTATATCATGACAGAGAAGGTACAAGTTGGAGGCAGAGAAAGGTGAAGGAGCTCTCCAACCACTTCAGAAAAATAAAAAGGTGGAGGGTGCAGCAAAACTGGCAGAAGAAAAACACAGGGAGGTTGGTGGCAAGTGTCTAGGAAGAGGGAGGTCATCCAGATAGCTGCAGAAGACAAGGATTTGGACGTGGCACCACCCATCTGCAAGAGAGTAAGAGGAAGACTACAGAGCTGTGGGAAAGAAGGATGGGGATGTAGGGACATTTGGGTCATGAGACTCTAAGAGCTAAACATCTGGAAAAGAGAGGGAGTCAGAGAACTTACCTGTTCCCAGAGTCAGAGTCATGAGAGGGCCTCCCCTCCCGCCGCTCCTCTTTCCTCCACTCCCTCCTCCCCTAGCCCAACCCTGCTCATCCTTTGGGGAAAGATCTGGTTCTGCTAGTGGTGGCAGGGAGAATGGGTCTTGTAGGCATCTGGCTGTGGAGGGGATGGGGAGTGAGGAGGTAGGAAATATGCTGTTTGAATGAATACTGAATTGATGTCTTCCCCTACTCCATGCCCGGAGGTCGGAGGTCGAAGATTCAATACTGCCCCCTACATCACCCCCTCCCCGCCCTATCACGTCTACACAGACAGGATGGGAGCCAACTCTACAAGTCAGGAACCTCCCCAAGGCTCGGTGAGGAGCTTGAGGAAGAAAGAGGGGAGGGAAGAATGGAAGATCCAGGTATGTGACATAGAGCGGGTCTCCCAAGACTAAAGCTGGGATTGGGGACAAAACTTCTAAAAAAGAAGAACAGTAAACTAAGGGTCACCCCTGCTCAGAGACCCACCCCCACCCAGGGTCCTTCTTCCCCAACTTTGCTGTTCTTCTTCCCATGCCCCCATCCTTGCAAACTGCTTCCCCTTTAAACCCCAATGCCACACACCATCACAGGGATGTAGGAGACAGGCCCTATAGAAGACAGAAATCAAATTGGTGACATCAAAGTGATAGAAAATAGGCCTAAGGAATCAGAGTCAGAGTTTAGAGGAAGAAAAATCCTGTTACCTTTACAGGATAATTAATCATGGGTATATTGCAGGAAAAGAACTGGTCTTTGAACTTCATTCCAACTGAAAGCTCTGAATAGGAGTTTTGAAAAATCTAACCCCTTTCTGTCTATAAACATGTTTCAAATTTACCCAATCTGCAGGTCAGAGTCAGAGATGAGCCCCCAGAATACAGGTATCTAGAAACCCCAATACTTTGAAACTCTCACTATCTCAATGCCACCTCAGAGATTCTAACCAATACCCTCTAGATACAGAGATTACCAAAACCCAGGCTCTGGGACTGCAGACACTGCAGGAAACATGTCCATTGCAATCAGACCCTGAGGACCCCCAAAGGAGACATCTGTTGATACATATCATCATCATGGGAGGGACTGGTTCAGGCTGCAGCCACAGGGAGGCAGGTAAGACTTCAGGGGACACCTTCCGGGAGGGGGGAAGGACATGGGGAACTTAGCTTAGGAGCAACTCTGGAAATATACACATACAAATATTGTCTGGACTTAAGTAAGGATGATTCTGGGAAGCAGATGCAAGAGACAGAGAAACACAGTTGAGAAAGAGGAAAGATTTACTAGGATGAGCAATTCCACAGGGCTCAGATGGGGATCTCTTGTAGGTCCTGTTCCAACCACCAAAACCTATGTCTTTGCTCCCCAAATCTCCAACACCCCAGGAAGTAGAGGGGCCAAGAAAAGAGGAATGGGTGATAAGAGCTGGGGAAAGTGAGTAGGCACAGACTAGTGGTGATAAGATGGGGAATGGGGTGGGGAAGAGAGGATGGGGTGGAGAAGAAATAACAAGGATGGATCTAAGAGAAAAGGAGACAGGAATCATGGTAAATCTTTAGGGACAAGGGAATATACCAGAAGGGCCCAAATGGACATGGGGCAGAGAAAATGAGGTGGACCTCATAGGTACTAGGACAAGGGGGTCAAAGAGGAGGGGGCAAAGAGGTGGTAGAGATATAAGGGAGCTACCAGATAGAAGTGAGGAAGAGAATGGACACCAGAGAAGGGACTGATATAGGGGAAGGACAGAAGGGGGACTCATATAAGGAACGGACACCATATGGGGGGAAAGATATAGGTGATGGACACCAGAGGAGGGAGGGGGAATGGAAATAAGGATTGGAGGTGGGGGAGGGGGATAAAAGTGGTGAAGTGAAGGAAGTGGATGTCTGACCCCAGGGATTACATTTCAATGGTCAAGGGCCTTGATGAGGGTCAGAGTGTGGGGCAGGGTCCTAACCCGCCCCCTACTCCCATCACTCAGTCTTACTTGTATTGCCCCTTCCACACCCCCAACAAACACACACTGAATTTGGCCCTCCCCCTGCCCTGGTCTCTCCTCCCCCAACCCATTCCCCATTCTCTCTCTCCTCTCTTCCCTCCATCTGGACCCTCCATTCCTCTTCCCCCCTCCCCCCACTGTCTCCCTCTCTCTCCATCTGGCCCCTTCTTCTCTCCCTCCATCTCCTGTCTTTTTCTACCCCCTACCATACTCTGAGCCCCCTACCATATTCTTCCCCCCATCTTCTTGGCTTCTCTTTTCACCCCTATGTTTTCATTTTCTTCATTTTCCCCTCCTAGCCCTCTCCTAAAACTCTATCCTTCTATTTCCTTGATATTTTCCTCATCTCTCAGCTCCCATCTCAAAATTATTTCTGCAGCTCTTCCCCCAACCCTGTCCTTCTATCTTCCCACCCTTTCTGGCGATCTCTTTCCCCTTCATCATTAGCGGCAGCAGGGAGAGGGAGAGAGAGAGAGAGAGAGGGGGGCGGGGGAGCGAGCGCGAGAGGAAAGAGCAGGAGGAGGAGGAGGAGGAGAGAGTTTCTGCAGCCCCCACCCCTACTCAGTGAGAACCAGAGAGGGAGAGACCCCTGACTCAAAAACACACCAGAGAGGGAGCAGTTCTAAAGATGCAGACCCCAGACCCTGAGATGGGGAGACCCCAGACCCACAGAGAAAGATACCTTGCCACCCGGGGTGGTGGGAGGGCGGGGGATAATCTGAGGCACAAACCCAAAGTCTAGAGGAAAAGAGACCCCAGTCTCAGAAAAAAAGACCCCAGACCCCCCGCCCCCCACTCTGAGAGATGGGTCAAAGGTCAAAACCTGAGCATCCTGTCTCAAAAAGGTTCTCCATAGCCACAGATATCTTAGACTCACGACTCAGACGTGATCTCAGGGACTGAGACCTAAGAACTAGACTCAAAGAAATAGATGAGACCCAGATTCAGAAAGAACCCAGACCTAGAATTAGGTCTTTGAGAACTCAGGCCCAGAGAGAGATATGAGACCCCAGACTTAGATCTCAGAGAAAATAAACTGCAGACTCGGAGACTGACAACTCGAGAGACACAGATACTCCAAGACCCTGGGGGCAGTGGGGGCGGGGCCAGGAGACACTCAGCTAGCCCGGAGATGCAGAACTCAAGAGACCCCAGACTCATAAAGAAGAGTTTCTAAGATCTCTGAGAGAGGGTGATCGCGGACCCAGAAACCCCCTAAACAAAAAACAATGAAACTCAATCCTGAGAAAGATGCTAATGCAAATACTGAAAGACCCCACAGAGATCTCAGAGACAAACTCCAAACCCAAAGACAGAGATCTCAGGGAGACCCCAGCCCCAGAGAGGCAGGTATGAAAGAACTCAGCCTGGGAAATGCCCAGTCATACCCACAGAGCAGACCAGAGACCCCAGACCTAGGAGGAAGGGGGAATACTGGGTAGGGGGTGACGCAAGAGCGTTTTTCTCTCTCCTCCTCCCACCTATTTCTCCTCTCATTGGCCCCTGTCTCCATTTTTGGGTCACAGGATGTGCTCGGGCCCCAGGGAGTTTATGTAGGACAGGTCCTGGCTCCTAGGGGGATGGGTTAAGGGAAGGAGACCCAAGAGTGAGAGGTAGACTTGTCCCGGAGAGTGAAACAGCAAGGGGATAAGGGACAAAAGGACCATCACTACTTCCTGGTGTCCTCTTCATATCCCCAACCTGCAGCCCTTCCCCCACACCGCACACCGATTCACCAGTCTGTCTCCAGCTTTGGGGTTTCAGTTAAGAGGGCTGAGCGCCCTCAGCCCCATTTTAATCATCTTCTATCCCATTTACAGGGTCTCACTCTGTCCTTTTTTTTAAAATGCATCTTTCCTCACCTAGGCATGGTCTTGCCATGCCGTGTCTGCCTAATCACTCCCCCCTACCCGGGGACAGCTGGTTCCTCAGGTTATACTTGTGCATCCCCAATTCAGGCATCTGTCACTCCTAACCAAAATGGCAGGGGGCGTTCTCTCCACCCCCTGAGGTTCAATCTCCTAAGACCCTCCCACTCCTTAAGGCCTCGGGAACAGTGTAGGGGCTGTTACTAGGCACATTCTGGGGTTTAAGGATGACTCCCCACTCCACAACCTGACGCATCGACTCTGCGGGGTCTCCAGACCCCCTTTCCTTGCGCCAGGTCTCTCATCACGTGGCCTGCGAGGCTGTCCCGCGATTGGTCTCTTCGCGTAGCTCATTGAAGTACCGCCGCCTGAGGGGACCGGCCCCCTCACGTGACAGTGGAACGCCGCTGCGGCTCTCCTCAGCCTGCAATAGGACGTTTCCGGTTTACACGGAAACAGGTGTCCCATTTCCGTGCACGTCTGCAGACCCGGCTGTTGATTGGTTGGATCCCTCTTCGCCCCTCCCTCACTGGGAGGCGGGACAAACTGGGCCACGTGAGGGCAAGGATTGGCTGGCTCTGGGGGTTAGGGTGGTCTGGCTTCTACTGTCACGTGGTCAGCGCTGTTTTCTTATCACGTGGCTGCTGCCCAGGTAAGAAGAGGCCGCTCTTCCTAGCTTTGGGGCCCTTCCTCGGCGTAACGTGTGGCCTTTGATATTCAACTCTCCTCTACCAGCAGAGGCTGCATGAGGGGGGGGCGGGCTCCCGCATTCCTGCTCGGCGGAGGGGTGAGTGACCGGCCCCGCCTCTTCCGGTCCTCGAAGCTTCGACCACCACCCGCACCCCAAATCCCAGAGGTTGGCCCGGGAGGAGGTAGTGAAAACCGAGTCTTTGTCTTAATTTTCCAAGTTTCTCTCTCAGCTTCAGGGACCTTTTCCTTCGGGGTGCAGAAGAGGGAAGGCAGAGCCTGAGTGTCTATCCAAGCAAAGGGTTCCCGGGGTGCAATTTCCCGGGGTATTTATGGGGAGACACAGAACTCACTTCCTGCTCTCAGGCCGCTCTGTTCCTGTCGCTTCTTTGGATGCCGGCCCTGCTGCCTGTAGTCTCTCGCCTTCTGTTGCTACCCCGAGCCCTGCTGTCCATGGCTTCAGGAAGCCCCCCGTCCCAGCCCTCGCCGGCCTCGGGCTCTGCCTACGCTGCCGGCTCGGTCTCTGCAGCCTTTGTCACCTGCCCCAACGAGAAGGTCGCCAAGGAGATCGCCAGGTGGGGACCTCAGTGTGGAGCGAGGAAGGATGCTTAGGAAGGGAGAGTTGGAGGTGGGGGAGAAGAGTGCCCTCCCGCTGCTTCCTGCCTGTCTCTGGGCTGCCAGTGCAAAAATCCGGGTCACGGGGTTTCTAAATGGGGCTGTCTTTTCACCTTCAGGGCTGTGGTGGAGAAGCACCTGGCAGCCTGCGTCAACCTCATTCCTCAGATTACATCCATGTGAGTTATAGAAGTTGGGGGGTTAACCTACCTCTCGGGTCTGACTGGCAGTCTTTTTTCCTTGGGGGAAATCTTTGCTGCCACAGCGCTCTCTTCCTGACCTTTTCAGCTATGAGTGGAAAGGAAAGATTGAGGAGGACAGTGAAGTGCTGATGGTGAGAAACGTCCCCTCACCCAACAAAAACTTAATTCCCTGACCACTTACTTTGATCCCTGTCCCTCGTCTGAGATCCTGAAATCAATTTCACCTTTTGATTCAATTGTCTTCCCTCCCTTAGATGATAAAAACCCGAAGTTCCTTGGTTCCAGCTTTGACAGATTTTGTTCGGTGAGAACTTTATGGGTAGAGGCGAGGGTGTGTCCTGTGGGGTGAGACTTGCTGGGCAGTCTAAGGGGGTGGGCTCCTTCGGGTAAATCTCTGAGTGATCCCCCATCTTTTTCCCAGTTCTGTACACCCTTACGAAGTGGCCGAGGTGATTGCATTGCCTGTGGAACAGGGGAACTCCCCGTACCTGCATTGGGTGCGCCAGGTTACAGGGTCAGTTCCTGAGTCCGGCACAGCCCCACCGTGATGAGCCTTTGTTTTTGCCACGTTCCCTTCATATACTTCAATGCCCCCTGCCTTCCAGGTGATGACTGGACCCTTAATAAAGCTTTAGTTCTGTCATTTTCCTTTTTCCTTGTCAAAAAGTGAATTTGGTTGGGAAGATCAGAAGTGCTTCTAGTCCCTTTGTTCTCATCTTTCAGAATGACTCAGAGCTGCTAAGTTTATTTATTTTTATTTCAATGATACAGAGCCCAGGATCCTTTATCATCCTCCCCTCCTCAGTCTCCGTCCCCAGGGGTTAAATAATTTTTAAAAATATTTAAAAAGCTGTAACAAAATAACATCAAAGGAAATGGGAAGAGGAATGGGGGAAGGGTCAGGAATCATGAAGGGAGTAGAGAAGAGAGAGCCTCTTCCCCAACCCCCCACCTGGATTCCAGCCTGGGCAGTAGGGCGAAGTACCCCCTACCGCCGCAGGTACATCCCAGCTGTAGGTGAGGTCAGAGGTCAGGGTATGAAAGTGCCGGTGTATGTGAATGGGGAAGTAAGTGGGCAGAGGCAGGCTGTTCAGAAGATGCCCCCTCCTCCCCACTCAACCAGGTACTGCACAGAGCCATCAGGCCGTACTCTCCGAGCAAGGACCCGGACGGGGTCCCCTCGGGACAGGTAGCCGACCCCACCTCGGACTCCTCCCCCAGTTCCAGGAGACAAACTACGGCACAGGGGAGAAGGGGGTGCTGAGCGTCTAGGAAGACCTGGGGAGGAGGCTGGGACTGAGGAAGATGAGGCAGTCATCGAGTGGGGGGCACTTTTAGGGAGGTCTGTGGGGAAACCAATGTGAAGTTCCAGGGGTGACCTAGGGAGAGAAGGCAATTGTCAGTCCAGATGGAGATTAAGGACTGACCAGAAATGGACGCCATATGTGGATTAGAGAAACAAAAAAAAACGGTTAGAGACCAAGGAACTTAAGAGCACAGAGGTGAAGAGAAAAGAGGTATCACAGGTAGAGGAGTAGAATCTCACCTGTCTGGGGGTTCACCATCCCCAGAGGTCCCTGCGGTGCTGGCAGAGGGGTGGAAGGAAGCGAACATCCGGATGGGACTGCTGGGGTTGGGGGAGGGGGAAAGTCAGGACCCGAAGCAGGGGAACAGGACCCTCTCCCCTGAGAAGGGCAGAGCTCAAACACTACCCTCAAGGAACCCCTGTCCCCAGAATACTGGGAAGCAGACATTGGCTCTAAGTGTCTCTAGGAAAAGGAGTGGGCAGCCAAGGGAGAGAGGGGAAAGAATTCTGGGTGAGAAAGTCCAGAAGATGTAGACGACTGGAAGAGAGGTTCCAAGGGAGTACACCTGGCTGGAGGCAGGAGGTGCACTGACCTGGGCAGGCAGCGGGCATCTGTGGGCCGGAAGTTGTAGCCGCTGCTGCCCTGGTAACTCTGGTTAGGGCTGGAGGGTGGTGGAGACACTGAGGCCTAGAAGGAGCAAAGGACTGAGAGATAATCCTTGATTTCTTCCCACACCACCATTTGCCCCACGGGGTGCCCCTGCCCTTGTACCTGCAGTGCCCTCTGCAGACGAGCCCGCTCCCTCTGCTCCTGGGGCTCGGGCTGGTTGCGCACTGCTGAGGGTGGCCCCAGCTCCTCCATTTTCCCCTTCTGCCTCCTCCTCAGGGGCTCTGGCTCCGGCCTCCGGCGCTTCCCCAGGGGACGTGAGACCCCTCCCCCAGGGCCCTGCCCTGAAGGGAAGCTGTAAGAGGCCTCCTTATCCCCCCAGCCCCCTCCCGGACACCCCAAGACCTCCCCGACTCCATACATACACCCTGAGAACTTCCCCATCCCCCCTGGACCAGTGACCTGGTGGGGGCTCCATCTCCAGTAGGGGCCTCCACAGGGGGAGGGATCCGAGCATGGAGACCAAACAAGCATTTTCTCTTCTTAATCTCCCTCCCTGAAATGAAACTGGGGTAAGGGGAGAAATAATATAAGGTCAGTGCCGTAGAAAAGGGACCCTCCTATGCCATTACTCAGTCCTTTTCAGAGGTGATCTTCCAGGTGGGCTGCAGCCCCTCCCCTCCCAGGCTGCCATACCATATCTCCATCTCTTTCTGAGCCTCCCTCCAACTCACCGGTCCTTGTGGCTATTGAGAGCAGAGAGGAGCCTGGAAGAACGTTCTCCCTTGGGGGTGTCTGAGAGCTGGGGGAGGGGAAGGAAAATGGGGTCAGGGGAGCAGTGATTCCCTCCCTCCCCCTTTTCTCCACATCTCCCTGGTCCACCCTGACCCCCAGAGCTGCACTACCCCTTACCTCCCCAAGGAGCAAACTGTCCCAATTCTCAGAGGTGAAGGGGAGGATCTCACGGTCAAAATCAAAGTATTTTTTCTTACAGCAAACGCTGAGGTGGTAGAGGACAAGATGAGCCACGTCCACCCTGGAGAAACATTAACTTGTCAAGGTGGTAGAAGGGTTACAAAACCCAGGGGGTGTCCCAAGGCGGGGGGCTGGGGCCTGTAAGGTGAAAAACTGGCGGTGTTGAGGGAGGAGTTACGCTGAGTTCGTGCCCCATCCAGCTCACCAGCGAAGCTGTAGCCTCCGGACCTTCTCAGGGCCCCCCCGACACACACAGCATTCAAACTCATAGAACCTGGACGTGGGCAAGAGGGAGAAAAATACTTTTTACAGGAAAACTACACCATGCTGTGGTGGGGGGGGACGCCCAAGCAAGGACCGGGCCAACAGGTAAGCAAAGCTGCAGAGGTTGGGAAGAGACCAGGTCTGGGATGGGAGGGTGGGGGATGGAGGGGATGGAGCAGAGCTCTTGGAGAGCCCAGCCAGGCTCACCTGTCCCCGTAGAGGAGGGGCTTGCTCAGACACTGGGTGCAGGCCTCATGGAACCACTGTAGGCAGCTCCTGCACTGCAGCATCTTCAGGTTCCACCTGAGGGGAAACACAGGACCAGTGACCCCCAAATACCCCTCCTTAACTGCCCCAAACCCAGCTCACCACCTTCTCCCACACCTTCAACACTCCAGCCAGCCACCCTGTTCTTTCTCCTTCGTTCCCTGCATCCACCACCGCCCCCCACAACTTATTCCCTAACCCCCGCCCCTCACTACTCACTCCCCAGGGCCACCACAGTAACAGTAGCTCTGCTGCCGGTTGCTCAGATGCCCGGCGTCCCAGTCCAACCCCTTTAGTCCGTACGGCAGGGACAGCTTCATGCCCAGCATGGCCCGGGCATAGGGGCCCTTCTTCAGCGCACCTCCCCTCTGCAGGTGGAACAGGCAAGCGGCCTCAGGGGTGGGGGAAGAAAGGACTCGGGAGAGGCTGGGGGTGGGAGGCTCCCACAGGAAGGTGCCTTTACCTTGGTAGCGATGGCAAAGACGCACTGGCGGCAGACCCAGGATGTGCCCTCTCCCTCTCCGGGGGCTGGGGCCCTTGGAACGTGGCAGTCCTGGTGATAAGCTGAATAACGATAATATTGATAGACCACTCATTGCGTTGCATACCTGTCTGCACTAGGTGTTGGGACAGGAGGAGTCTTACCCATCTCATTTCATTCTTGACCGTGGTCCTGCTGGGGTGGGCGTGTTACCTTTATTTTAATAGCAGGTGAGGCAGCTGTGGCTCTTTAAAGTTTAGGGACTTGCCCAAGGTCACATGGGTAGAAAAGGGTGTATTTGAACTACTTTCTGCCTGCAGAGCTCACATGTCCCATCCCATGTTTGCCGCTCCCTGTGCTGGAAGGGAGTGAGGTTACAGGGTTGAGGAGATGGGCCAGAGCAGTGACTTGGGGACTCAGGCCAGGACAGGTGGTATAAGGACCAGTGCTAGAGGGAAGGGTGAGAGGCAGCCTGGAAGGCCCAGGGCAAGCTGGACCATTCAGGTGTCCCGCTCTCACCATGGCGACACTTCTCACAGCTGACCAGCCGGTTCCCAGGGACCACAGTCTCAGAGCGACATACACAGCAGAGGAGTTCCTCCCCAGGGAGGGCAGCTGTGAAGAATACAGTGTCAGAAGGCCTGTCCTTAAGCCCTTTCTGCCCCCCACACCAGGTTTCTGTTTTCCACGGGATGCACACCCTCAGGCCTCTCACCAGGGCTGATGTCTTTCCATAGAACCAGAAACTGGGAATCATCCTCAAACTGGACCAGACACACCTCCCGAGCACTGTCCACCTGGAATGGGTGGGCACAGAAGATCAAATGGAAGTCAGAACTAGATAAGGGAAATGAGAAAAGGTGACAAGTCAGAGATCAAAGGTCTTACCTTTTTGATGGTCCCCAAGTATAGCAGCCCATCTGTCCATCTGGCCAGCACATCTTGACCCTCCCAAAGTCGAGGCCTGGAGCCTGAGGTGGGAGCAGGGGAAGCTGGGTCCCAAAGTGGGGGGGCACCAGAGCGGCTCAGCCGGGGGGGCTGTGCCATTGCATCCTGGGGGGGCCTAGCTAGAAGTGGGATGGGAGGAGAAAGTTATGAATATTGAGGAACTGGTCCCCATTTTCTTTGCCTATTTTTCTGTCAAGGACTCAAGCAGGTGTGCCCCCAGTCTCCATTTCCCTGAGACACCTGGATGGGAAACCACTGGGCCCCCCTCCCGAGCTTCTTGACTCCAACTCTCCCAACACAGTCACCACTGGCTCTCTTCTCCCTACCCCCCCTACCAACCTAGTTCTCTAGTTTCCCAGCTTCCAGGGCTCCCCTGGGATGTTATATGCTGGCCTTGAGATTTTAGCAGAAACGATGGTTGCAGAGGTAAAGGTTACCACTCAATTTCTACTACCACCTTCTATTGCTGTTTAGAGGGATCATAATTGGGGTACTGTTTCTCAGAGATGTGTTTTAGGAGCTTTTTCTGGAGATGTTTTCCAGAGTGTTAACGGTTGCCTCCCGGGCCCGCGTGTCTCATTCAGAACAATCATCTTGATGCCAGGTTATGTCAGGTTACCCTTAAATTCGGGGCTCCCGCCCCCGGGTTAGATAACTTCCCTGAGTGCCCCGGGAGGGGGGCGTGTCCCAGTCTCGGTCTCTACTCCCCATGACGGCGAGTCCGAGAGGGGACTTGAGTCGGCCCGACCCGACCCGATGCCCGGGCGACGCGGCTCTCCCGCCCGCGCCCTGCGCGCCGACCCCCGGCTCCCTGCCCCCCCCACGGGCGCCTCCCGCCGCCTCCTTACCAGTGACAGCTGGGGCCGCCGGGAGCCGGGCAGAGGCAGACGTGGGAGACCGAGGCGAACCCCCCGCGCGGGGAGGGCACGTCTGGGCGTCGGGGGGCGTGCAGGCAGAGACCGGGGGGTCCCCAGGCCCAGCCCCTCCGTCCCGGCGGCTCTGGGGCGTATGACGCAGCAGCCAAAGCAGCGGCAGCGGCAGG
>NW_020175393.1:1381528-1434859 GCF_003031525.2 Neophocaena asiaeorientalis asiaeorientalis | reverse complement strand
CACCGTCGCCGTGCTTCTGCGCACGCGTGACCCCTCCGGCGCGCGCGGCACCTGGGAGGACCCAGCCCCTCCTTTACGGGGCGGTGGCCCTCGGCAGTTGGCGCGAGGGAGTCGGGGCTTGCGTCCCGCCCCGCACTTCTAAGGCGGGTCCACGGACCGGGAGGGCTAGTACCGAGGCGGTGACGCCGCCGAGAGCCAGCCAATGGGCAGCGGGCGGGGCCAGCCCCAGCGGTTCGAACGGGAAGGCAGGGAAAGAGCGGGAGGAAAGAGCCAGCAGTTTGTGGGAGGGAGCGCCAGCCGCGCCCCTGGGCTCGGGTTCCTACCTTCCCACACTCGCCAGAGGAGTTCCTGCCCCGTGCTGGGGTGGCCTGTGGCAAAGGGGAAACAGAACTAGTGACTGTGGACACCTAGTGGGCAACTCCTAGACGCGGACGACGGGGGCAGGGTATGGGAGCTAGAGGCCACCCGACTCCGGGGATGGTCTGTTAGGGAGAAAAGCTGAAGCCCTAACCTCGTGAAACACACACACAAATGCTTGGCAGAATGGAAGATCCACAGTTCCCATCTTTACAGGCATGAAAAATATCTCCCTTATTGAGCAACCGCTAATAAAACCTTTATTTAAAAAAACAAACAATAAATCTAGATCCGTCTTCATTTCCTATTGGCCTGGGCAGTACCAATAACACACTGGTTCACCTGCGGGCAGGGGGTTTAGACAAAATAAAAAACGTTTTCAGAGTAACCAAAAGAACAGTTTTCTCCAAATCACCTCCCAACCCCCAATATTTGGGCTGCCCTCAGAGAATCCTAAAATAAGGGCTCTGAAAGGAAGTTCAGGCTGGTCTCAGTTCTCCCATGCCCACTAGGTATTCTAGGTCTGGAAGAGGAGGAAAGGCCTGAGAAGGAACAAAAGCCCCACAAAGGAGCAGAGAGAGGAGCTTCTGTTTCTAGCAGTACCTCGGACTAGACACCCCCAAAGCTCTCCCAACACTAATGCTTAATAAGCTAGATAAAACAAGAACAACACAAATTTAGGAACCAAGGCTATTTGGAAAATTAATGATTCCAAGCCTAGGGGAGGAAATGTACAAGATGGATCTGGAGTAAAGACTACTGGGGACCTATCTAAAGGACACAGGAGCCAAGCTGGAGCTTCTACTGGACAAAGATGGGCAATTTGAGCATCAGAACGAATAATGACCGCAAAGGATATATACCAAAAGTACAAGTAAGTATCTGTAAGATGTTACCTCCTGGATAAAAACTCACTGTTCACCTTTGAAAGTTGCCAGGATACCAACTTATAATACTGAAAATTGATAAAGAATCTAGAATTTATCCCATCTTACCTATATGGACTGAATTTCAGAATAACCAAATAGATGGTAAAGGGGAGTTATTTATAGAAGAATTGTGATTAATAAATGTAGAACTGAGAAAATCACCATTTAAAAAAAATCACCATTTAAAAACTCCCTAATAATAGATCTAGATAGTATTACTGATAAAATCACTAGGGGAAAAAGCTGATAGGGAGTTTTTAAATGGATAGATCAGGCTGACAATACCCAAATCCAATGATCAATTTTTTTTTTTTTTTTGCGTTACGCGGGCCTCTCACTGTTGTGGCCTCTCCCGCTGCAGAGCACAGGCTCCGGACACGCAGGCTCAGCGGCCATGGCTCACGGGCCCAGCCGCTCCGCGGCATGTTGGATCCTCCCGGACCGGGGCACGAACCCGCGTCCCCTGCATCGGCAGGCGGACTCTCAACCACTGCGCCACCAGGGAAGCCCCCAATGATCAATTTTTATATCATTAAAAGTGGAACAATTAGGGGGAGGGGGAAAAAAAGTGGAACAACTAGATACTAGGTGCCTCCTGATATGATGCAATAGAAAGTATATCACACCATCGAAGTTTTTTTCCCAAGAAATTTAAACCTGATTCAAATCAAGCCTCTAAATCTACAAAAATTGTGAAGGAAAGAGGAAGCAACCAGCCAAAATCTAGAATATGGTATATTCTATAGGACAAGTGACCCTACTTCTTCAACAAATAAATGCTATAAAAGGGGATGAGATTATTATAGATTAAAAGAAACTCGGACTTCCCTGGTGGCGCAGTGGTTAAGAATCTGCGTACCAACGCAGGGCACACGGGTTCAAGCCCTACTCCCCAGGAAGATCCCACGTGCTGTGGAGCAACTAAGCCCATGTGCCACAACTACTGAAGCCCGCACACCAAGATCCCATGCTCCGCAACAAGAGAAGCCACCACAGTGAGAAGCCCACACACCAGAATGAAGAGTAGCCCCGGCTCGCCACAGCTAAAGAAAGCCCGCACACAGCAACGAAGACCCAATGCAGCCATAAATAAATAAATAAAAATTTAAAAAGAAACTCAAGACAATTTCAACCATATGAAATGGGCGGCTTTGATCCTGAACAGAGCAGATCCAGAACAGAACAGAGCAAACCTAATGTATAAAAAGCATTTCTGAGACAATAGGGAAATTCAACATCTACTGGGTATTAGAGGATATTAAAGAGTTCATGTTGTTGGGTGCTAATGATGTTGCTAGAACTTTACTTGGGGACTTCCCTGGTGGCGCAGAGATTAAGAATCCGCCTGCCAACGCAGGGGACACGGGTTTGAGGCCTGGTCCGGGCAGATCCCACTTGCCGCAAAGCAACTAAGCCCCTGCACCACGACTACTGAAGCCTGTGTGCCTAGAGCCCATGCTCCCACAATAAGAAGCCGCCGCAGTAAGAAACCTGAGCAGCCCCCGCTCGCCGCAACCAGAAAAAGCCCACGTGCAGCAATGAAGACCCAAAGCAGCCAAAAAATAAATAAACTAAAAAAAAAAAAAAGAACTTTACCTGAACTTGCAAGATTGCAAGGGAAATCCTGATTAAAGTAGACCAGGGCAGGGTGCTAAGGTGGCTGACCACTACCATGGCAGCAAGAGTGCAGAAGGGCACACAAGATCAGAGACCCTGAATAAGGCCAGAACACATCGTAGGACTATACCCTCAGGAAAACAAGTAACCAGAGGAAAAAACTGCCCTCTGGAGGCAGACAGTAAAGAAACATCCTGATTTAACTCTAGTAGAAGGAGCTTAAATCTCCTAGAGAATTCATGGCCATGGACACAGCTGATCTTCATGGGGATTGGAGCCTGAATTCACACTATTTGGAACAGTCTGAAAAACCTGTACGTCTTTGATCCAGGAATTCCATTTCAAGGAATCTCTCCCTAGATAGTTAGATGTAACTAAACAAATATAAAATGATAATGTACAAGGTTAGCCAACATGGCTTTGTATGTAATAGTAAAAGGGTGGAAATAATCCAAGTGTCCAGTAGAGGGAACTGGTGGATAAACTTTGGTGCATCTACACAGTGGAGTCCTAGGTAGATGTAAAAATAATGGGGGCGCTCCCCGGGGCTCTCCTGGTGGCGCAGTGTTTGAGAGTCCGCCTGCCAATGCAGGGGGCGCAGGTTCGTGCCCCGGTCCGGGAGGATCCCACATGCTGCGGAGCAGCTGGGCCCGCTCTGCAGCAGGAGAGGCCACAGCAGTGAGAGGCCTGTGGACCGCAAAAAAAAAAAAAAAAAAAAAGCACGGGACAACATAATATATGAGAGGGGGAGAAGAAACGTCTTATATAAGGAGGGAAATCCCATGCATGTTGCTTGTATTTGCAAAAAGAAACATTGGAAGGATAAGTAAAATGATGAAAATGATTACTAGGGCAAGTGGGGAGAATGGGGACAGGGGCAGTGGTTAAATCTCACTTGTCATATATAGCTTTCTATTGATATAGTTTTGACCTTTCAACTACCTATTTTTAAAAACTTAATTAAAAACCCCCAAACGTCAATAGTTTTTTTTTAAAAAAAAGGATCCAGGTAGGTAGTGCCCCAGATGCCTGGCAAATGTACATCCATTCTGGATGAACCATGCCCTCTGGCCTGAAGGACAGTAGGGTAGGGGTGGAGAAGCCTATAATCCCCAGGAGGTCTGACAGGGATGGGACTGGTAGTGACCGCACCTTGGAGGCAAAACGGAGGGAGTTGAGGGACTCAGAGACGTTCTCTTCTAGGGGAGAAATGTTCACAAACATGAGCCTGTGGAGAGAGAGGGGGCCAAGCCCCAGCATCAGTGGCTGGGCAGAGCCTGGGCCAGGTCTTCACGGTGTTGCCTCCCCCACCCTGACCCCAACGTTGTGGTTCCCAGCCCACCCCTTCCCCTCACATCTTAGCGCTGCCGCCCAGAGAGTTCTGCAGCAGGTAGGTCAGCTTGCTGTTCCGGTAAGGCACGTGGGACTCCTAGAGGGTTGTGGGGGGACAGGTGGTTAGGACAGGGCTGGGTTCAGCATGGTCAGCCCCAACCTCTCCCTGGGGTCCGCCTGCCCCCACCCCCATTACTACCTTGTTGCTCAAGGCCATGATGACCAGCCCCAGCGTGGACAGGCTGCTGTTAATGGCCTGCGTTTCCCGAAGGCGTTCCCGCTCTCCAGGGCCGAGGGCCAAGCCGGGGTCTAGCCGCTCACTCCCAGCCAGGTCCACAAGGCTGAGGGGGGCCGCACACTGCAGGCCTCGGCCAGCATGCTCCCCAGAGATCTGCAGCTGGAACACACTGTGACTTCGTGACGATCGCTCATTCTGGGCTGTGCGGGCCACAGCCCGGTTCTGGCGGGCCAGATGGAGCAGGGCCTCCACCTGGGGATGGACAGCAAAAAGAGGCAAAGGCAGGTAGAAGTCAGTACATAGCTAGGTCAGGTAAGGCGATGAGTAAGACTCAGCACCTGCCCTCCTGATGCTTTCTTTCTAGCCAGCAAAAGAATAAGTAAAATACACAGTGTGTCTGAGAGTACTAAGGAGTAAAATAAAACAGAAAAGTAGCACGTGAGGCTGAGGGTTGCAATTTTAGAAAGGATGGCCAGCGGGAATTCCCTGGTGGTCTAGTGCTTAGGACTCTGTGCTTTCACTGCTGGGGTCCGGGTTCAATCCCTGGTTGGGGAACTAAGATCTCACAAGCTGTGCAGTGCGGCCAAAAGTTAGGGAAAGAAAAAAAAAAGGATGGTCAGGGATGGCCTCAATGCCTTAAAATCTTAAACGAGGGAGCAAGCCCTTCCAGGAGAGGAGCAGGAATGTTCAGGCAAAGGAGACAGCACGTGCAAAGGCCCTGATTTGAGGGTGTGACGAGCAGGCTGAGGAACAGGCGGGAGGCCAGCATGGATGTCATGAACTGAGCAAGAAGAGTGGGCAGAGGTGAGACCTGAGATTGACGGGCAGGGCCCAGTGGCACCCGCTTCAGCAGGCCCATCACTTCTCTCCACTCCTTGGTTCCACAAAGGCGGATGCACCTCATAGCCCACCAGCCAAAACTGAATATGCAATCTACCCCTCACCACTCACCCTTCCTCATCCTCAGCGTTCTCCTCCCCCTGCTCGTCCACCTCCATCCTTGTCACCCTGCCCATGCCTCCCCAGTGTCCAGGCTAGTGCCCCTCAGCACTTACCTCTCTCTCACAGGAGACAGGAACATATCGGGCGTTGGTGACAGTAAGCTCCTCGCTCCCCGGCCCTGCCCGGCGAATCTCACACTCACCCCCATGGCCCTTCCGGGTCCCAGTGGCCAGCAGGTCTCGGACAGTCTCATTGTAGATCTCTACGTAACTTGCCACAAAGCTGTAGGTCCAGCCCTGGCCACTTAGCTCCTGGGCCACAGAAAAGAGGTGCCGCAGGGCCCGAGGGATCAGCCCCTCCACCTGGGGGTCTCCCCCAGGCCCACCCTCCATGGTGAAGGTCTTGCCACTGCCTGTCTGGCCGTAGGCAAAGATGCATACTGGGTAGCCATCCAGGGCTGACTGGACAAGCATGGAAATCTCTTCAAACACTTCATCCTGTCCACTCCCTGGTGGGAATACCCGGTCAAAGGAGAAGTCATGGCGGGTGGGGGCAGCTGGCGCCCCACTCAGGGTCCCACGCCGCTCGTCAGACCGGGAGAGGCTGAGTCGGGTTGGAGGGTCGGAGGGCCCGCTGGGGCCGGAGGGAAATAGCAGGAAGCCAGGGGGTGGGGTGGACTCCCCTGGAAGGACGGGGCGGACCCGGCAGAAGACACGGACATTGCCTTTGAGTTCCTGCAGCTGGTTGTGTAGCCGCCGGCGCTCCATCTCGAGCCCATGGAGACGTTCTTCCCGCTTAAACAGTAAGTCCGCCTGGGCTGCAGCCTCCTGGCGCAGGGATGCCAGCTCTGCTTGGCTGCCTGACAGAGCAGCTTCTGATGCCTGTAGCCTCCTCTGTCCAGAACAGAGCAGACACAGAGGGTGAGATGCAACCAAGAACAAGAACAAGTCATGATGGGATGCAGGGGTGGGAGGTGGGCTGGGCCCTGCCCCCAAGGACTTCACAGACTGGTAAAGAAAGAGATAAGGAAATAGGAATCATAGTACTAGAATAGGGAGTGCTATGGGAGCATCCAGAAGGGGCACAAGGAGAATGATATCTAGGCTGACACCCAAAAAGTATGGGAGTGGACCAAGGGAAGGATGGAGTGCAGAAAGAATATTCCACAAAGAGGGACGTGTATATGCAAAATGCCCTGAATTGAGAATCGAGTCATTTGAGAGACTACAAGTAATGCAATCTAGTTGGTGCTCGCCAAGGAGTCAAATGGATGAGGAGAAGAGAGAATGCGTGGGAATTTTTATCAGGAAAACAGAGAAAGAAGAAAGGGGACGGAGAAGTAGAGGCGATACAGACCCGGGGAAGATACGGAAACAGAGTCAGGATAGGGTGAAGTGGGGCAGAAAGCAAGACAGAGTCAGGAGTGGGCGGGGGTGGGGGCGACGGGGGAGCAGGGTAGGGGACGGAGGTGTACTGCCAGAGAGAGGTGGTCAGGGATTCAAAGGCCAAAGTGACTTCCGGGCAACCTAGAAAGAAGGGTCAGCACTTGGCGAGAACCTGGCCCTTACCTCCTGCTCCTCCAGCTGGGCAGCCAGCCCCCTCCGCTCCTCCTGCAGTTCCAGCTGTTCTTTCTGGAGCTCTTGCACTAAGCCCTCCTGCGTGCCCAGCCGCTCTTCCAGCTCTAGGACCCGAGTGCTCAGGTTCCCCAGCTCCTGTTGGCCCTGCTCAGCCTGGGCCCGCATCCTGGCCAACTCCTCTTCCAGCGTCCTGCGCTCTGTCCCCAGGGCCGTGGCCTGTTGCTGGGCCTCCCTGAGCTGGTTCCGCAGCTGTTGGTTCTCCTGGTCCAACATCTGGGTCCTCTCACGGCAGCATTTCAGCTCTGCGTTTAGGTCACATAACTGACCCTTTAAGTCCCAGGCTGGACGTTTGCTGGGTTTCTTCCTTCCCACCACAGGAGGAGCAGCTGTTGCTAAGATGGGCACAGAAAAGACAAAGGTCAGGGAACTCTTGGCTCTGTCTCGCTCTCTCCTCCCTCCTAGCCTTTAGGGCCTCCACACCTGACCCTCCATCTCCTTCTTCTTCAGACAGGGAAGAGACCAAAAGGATTTTTCTAGGTACTCACCACCTCCTCTTCCCTATCCCAGCCTCTCACCCAAGGATTATATTTGTCACCTACTGCCAGGCTTCTGGGCAGGAACAGCAGGGCCTGGCTTCTGATTCTTCAGCACTAGAGAATTGGGGAGGTGACATAAAGAATTATAGCATCAGGGTCCCTCCACCTCCATCCTTCTCCCTTTACCCCCAATCCCTTCTTGGCCCCAGGTCTTAAGCACTGTTACCTGTGGCGATAGCTGCGGAACATCGGGGTCCTGTCTTCCTGGGAACTTTCGGCACTGTCGGGAGATTGGACAGAAGAAAAGCAGAGTCATGATTCTCAGGGTGGCATGTACCCTGGCTGGGCCGAAGGCAGAGGAGCTGCTTTTTCAGAGGATTAGAAGAAATAAGATAACTTCCTTCTTCCCTTAAATCTGACCAACTCCTAGAGATATCCTTCCTAGGACCAACAAGCCAAGAAACAAGTTGGACCAAGACAAGCAAAAAGAGCAAGGGAGCAGAACCAGGTGTAAAGTACACTAGCATGTGTGTAAAACATGTTGGGGAACATGCCCATATTTGCTTGCAAACCCACAGAACATCCCTGGAAGGACTCACAGTTGCCCCTGGTGGGGGGACTGGGTGCCTGGGGAACATGGGCAGGAAGGAGATTTTTCACTGTATAACAACTTTCGTGCCTTCGGAATTTTGAAACAATGTGAAACAAGTGAAACACTACCTATTCAAAATAAGCTAAGATTGAAAGAAAAGAAAAAGAAAAAGAAAGAAGTGAGTTGAAGAGAACTGGACTTTGTGCCCTGGAGCCCACCTGCGGTCTGGCCTTGTGTCTGTGGCACAGTGGTGAGGGCCGTTGCTCTGGGGCGGGACGTGGCCACTTTGGTGCCCAGGCCTCGTGTCCTTTTCTGGGGAAAGACAAGGATGGGGGGTGGAGTCCATGGTTACCGTCTGATGGTTTTATACACACACACACACACGTACATGGATTTCCAAACCCAGCTCACCTTCTCAGGCTCCAAGTCCTCCTCCATCTGGTCGGGACCCCTCTTCAGCCTGCTTCCCGGGAGAGGGAGCCGGGAAGGGGCCTTGGCCAGGGCTCTCTTCAGTTCTATGTTCCCCTTCACTTCCAACAAGGGGGACCTCTGCTGGGAAGAGAGAGACCCTTCAGACAATACCCTGTGGCCCAAATGTCCCAAGAACTCCCGTTTATGGCCCCCCAGCCTAATTCTCATCACCACCAACAAGCATTATATGAGTACCCCTTGTGCCACAAACTGCGGCTCACAGATGATGTGCCGTCTAAAAACCATGGAGAGGTGGGACGTAACACAAACCCTAAGGGAACAGCTGGACAGATCCTGAATTTCAGCTAAGTTTAAGGGCAGTACTTAAAAAAGCAGGGAAAAGGAACACTCCTTCCGGAAGGCAAAACCTTAAGCTTGCACATGGTACAGCTGGGAAACCACTATGCCCCTTTAGGGAAAGCTGAGATCATAAACAAGGGAGAGAGTTGGAAGAATAAGTTTGAAGACTGGGTAGGAGGAGCAGGTAACATTTATTGGGAACTGTTTCAAATGCTTCATCTGTATCAACTGACTTAAACCTCCCAGCCCACTGAGGAGGAGCTATTATTAGCCTCATTTTGCAGATGAGGGAAGGAAGGCTGAGAGGTAAACTAGCTGGTCTAAAGTCATCAGTGAATAAAAAGCAAAGCCAGGGTTAGAATCTAGATAGTCTGGTTCTGGAGGCCATGTTTGTAACCACTTGATCACACTGTCTCATAGGGCGTTGATGCTAAGCTCAGGAATTTAGGCTTTAGCCCTGCATATATGGAGAGCCAGATACAGTTTCTGATCAGGCATGTGAAAAACATACAAAAGAGCCTATTATAAATAATAATAGGGACTTCCCTGGTGGCACACTGGTTAAGAATCATCCATCTGCCAATGCAGGGGACACGGGTTCGAGCCCTGGTCCAGGAAGACCCCACATGCAGCGGAACAACTAAGTCCATGAGCCACAACTACTGAAGCCTGCGCACCTAGAGACTGTGCTCTGCAACAAGAGAAACCACCGCAATGAGAAGCCCGTGCACAGCAACGAAGAGTAGCCCCCGGTCACTACAACTAGAGAAAGCCCATGTGCTGCAAAGAAGACCCAATGCAGCCAAAAATAAACAAACAAACAAACAAACAAACAAATAAATAAATAATAATGAGGTGTAAGTAGGCTGACTTGCATGGGGAAGACGAGGAAGCAGGGGCATGACCAGTCTGGAGACCACCGAAGTACAGGTATGAGGTAGGGGCGTGGGAAAGAAAGATCCTCTCCTCTAAGCAGCCCAGTTCAGTACGTGGGGATCATGCCCACCCTATGGTTACTCCTACATAGGATGACCAACTATTCTGGTTTGCCAAGAACTGAGAGGTTTCTTGGGACACAGCATTTCAGTGCTAAAACCAGGTAATTCCTATGCAAACCAGGACAAGTGGTCACCCTACTCCTATCCCACCATCAGGAAAGCACCATGTACAGATCAACTTCTGATTTTCACTATAGGTAACTATTAATTCCAAGGCCAATCTCTCTCTGCCCTTCAGTTTACTTCATTCATTCAATATTTACAAAGTGCCTATTACATGCCAGGAAATGATCTGGATTCTGGAGTAACAGACATGGTCCCTGCCCTCAAGATTGTGACAGGACAGTAGGCAAGCGAAGCATTTAAAGAGATGATTAAATCTTTACCAAGTGCTATCATAAAAGGATCCCAAAGGAGGGTGTGGGCATCCAGTTTAGATGGGGAGAGTGTCAGACACAATTCTACAAAGTATTTTCAGGCCAAGCCTTAAAGATGAGGAAGAGTTGGCTTGATGGGCTTGGGCCAAGGAGGAGCATTCCAAGCAGAAAGCAAGGAGAGGGACTTGTAAGGAATGACAAATTATTTTGTTCAAGTGAACACAGGGATGTGCATAGAAAGTGGGGAGAGGTAGAAGGGAAAGACCGTGGTATGCCGTGATAAGGAATCCGGGGTCTACTGAAGACAAGAGGGACACTGATGATTTTTAAACATAAGAATAGTATGACTCGATCTTTACTGAAAAAGTGAACTGTGCGCAATGCAAAGAATGAACGGAAATAGAAGATGAGGGTTATCGCAGCAGAGGGATGGCGTCATTCCTTCATTCATCCATTCAACAAGGATTTGTTGCACTAGATTTGTTGAATGACTGCTCTTCTAGGCTCTGGTGTGAGAGTAATGAATGTAAAGTCCCTGCCTGCCCAGAGCTTACTTTCTAGGGCAGCCTTTCCAAACTGGGGTACAAGAGAATTAAGCTCTACAGAAAATGATCTGTTTTCTCAATTCTCCCAAGAATATAAAAAACAGCTCTTACCATTCTAGGTGCCTCAGAGAGAAGTTAATGCATTAGATACAAAGGATGCCTTAGGGCATTAGATCTTAATTCTCATGGAACTCAGTTGAGAGGGGATGTTCTAAGGGTTTGATGGCTAAGCAGAGCTGGCGTGGAGGTGGGGGGGAGTAGCTAGAGGTCAGGCAGTGAAGGAGATGTAGTCCAGGCTGACTCCAAGAAGCCTGCCCTGGTTCCCAAGATCACAGAAGGAAAATCTGGGTTTGTTTGTTTTTTAATTAAACTTCTCATTTTAAAACCACTGTAGATTCACATGCAGTTGTAAGAAATGATATGGAGAGATCTGAGAGTGACTGAAGGGCTAATTTTTAAGAGATGCTAAGTTCAACTTTGGGAAAGTGAGGTTAAGGATGTTCACAGAACATCACTAAAGAGAAAACTCTGAAACAATTTGATATCCTGGTTTTTAAATTTTTAGTTTATTGGTTTATTGTCTTTCCTAACATTAGACTGTGAGCATCACAAGAACATGCCTGTTTTGTTCACAACTATAGAACCAGAGTGCCCAGTACAATGTCTGCTACATGGTAGGACTCAATACTTTTTTTTTTTTAATTTTTGGCAGCGCCGAACAGTCTGTGGGATCTTAGTTCCCCGACCAGGGATCAAACTTGGCAGTGAAAGCACGGAGTCCTAACCATCGGACTGCCAGGGAATTCCCTCAATACATTTTTCAAGGAATGAAATTAGATGTCCACCAGCAGGGAAATGCTCAAATAAACTGCAATGCATCCAAACCATTGGCTCCTATACAAATAAAAAGGGGAAAAAAAGGAGGTGGTGTTCTCTTTTCCTGCCACCTGCAGAAATGTGCACAAAGAATGCTGATTTTAATTCACTTTAATCAAATGTAGTATGAAAACTAAATTTTTCTTTTAAGTATTTCAAGGTCAAACACTGAATTTTTTTAATTACCTGTGCCTTCGTTCTCCCTACACTACGATAGTGGATCAACTAAAGGCCTACCTCCCAGGAATTTGTGTGGGTTCAGAAAATGTGTTCAAAGGTTTGTTTATTCAGGACAACTCCTAAGAGTACAGTATTTATTTTTCTCCCATCTATAAAGCTAGACAGGATGACTCCCAACTTTCCACAATAAGCATATGCACTTAACCTTCTATAAAAACAGATTTTCATGGAACCCCTCCTATACCCACTTCCCAGGATCACAGATGGATGCCCTGCTGCTAAGGAATCTCCTGCACGTGAGCATCTGCTCCCACCCTCACCCACACAGGAATAGTGCTCCAGCAAGCCTTCCTTCTCTCCTCTGCACCATCATTTTCACTCTCTCCTGGATCATTCCAATCAGTATATAATACATGTTATTATTACTTCCAACCAAAAAGAGTTTTTCTCTCCTAACCCTGTCCCAGTCAGGCTTTCACTCCCACCATTCCACCAAAACTGCCCTCAAGGTCACAAGTCTGCTTGTGTTGCTAAACCAATTCTTCATCTTTTTGTTTCTTGACCCATCAGCAGCGTGTAATACAACTAATCACTCTCTCTCTTCCTTAATACACTCGCTTCATTTAGCTCCTGGGAGATCATCCTCTCCTGGTTTTCCTACCTCGCTGGTAGATCCTCTTCATATACCCAAACTTTAACAGTGGTCTTTCTATTCTCTATCTACACTCTAGGCCACTCCTATGGCTTTAAACACCATTCATATGCTGACAACTCCCAAACTATTGTCTCCAGCCCAGACTCTGAAATCTTAACCTCCTGACGTCTAACCCTCCTTCAACCTTGCTCTCTTGCAGCTTCCTCCATCTCAGTTGATATAAATCCATCTTTCAGCTGCTCAAGCAAATACACCCAAAGTCCTCTCATTCTCTTACGTACCACGAAGTCTAACATCAGCAAACGTGGCCAACTCTATCTTCCAAATAGATCCGTAATCGGACCACTTGTAACCACCTCCTCTGCTACTACCATGATCCAAATTACCATCATCTGTCACCTGGATTATCACACTCTACTGGTTCTCAACTAGGGATGGTTCTCTCAACTAGGGATGGTTCTCAACTAGGGATGACTTTACTCCCCAGGGGACGTTTGACAATGTCTAGAGACACTTTGTCATGATTAGGTGGGGGTTGCTACTGTCATCTAGTGGGTAGAAGCCAGGAATGCTGCTAAACAACAGACAACTTATAGGACAATCCCCCCGGCCCCCCATAAGAAGTCAATAATGTGAAAGCTGAGAAAACCTGCCCCATTCCTAAAAGCTCTCCTTGTTTCTATCCTTTCTTCCTTACAGTCTAATCTCAATGCAGCTGCTAGAGTGGTCCTCTCCTTTTTTTTTTTGGCGGTACGCGCGCCTCTCACTGTGTGGCCTCTCCCATTGCGGAGCACAGGCTCCAGACGCGCAGGCTCAGCGGCCATGGCTCACGGGCCCAGCCGCGGCATGTGGGATCTTCCCGGACCGGGGCACGAATCTGTGTCCCCTGCATCGGCAGGCGGACTCTCAACCACTGCGCCACCAGGGAAGCCCCTAGAGTGGTCCTCTTAAATTGTAGGACAGATCTTGTCTCTCTTTGCTTAAAACCATCCAGTGGGGCTTCCCTGGTGGCGCAGTGGTTGAGAGTCCGCCTGCCGATGCAGGGGACACAGATTCGTGCCCCGGTCCGGGAAGATCCCACATGCCGCGGCTGGGCCCGTGAGCCATGGCCGCTGAGCCTGCGCGTCTGGAGCCTGTGCTCCGCAATGGGAGAGGCCACACAGTGAGAGGCGCGCGTACCGCAAAAAAAAAAACCATCCAGTGATTACCATCTCACTCAGAGAAAAAAAATCAAAGTCTTCAAAACGGCCCCTGCGAGGAGCAATGCATTCAACAGCCCCTTCTGTTACCTGACATCCCTTCCCACAAACTTCCCCATTGCTCATTCCATTTCGGGTTTGCTACACAACTCTAGTGGCTTTGCTCTAGCGATTCCCTCTGCCTGGAATGATCTTAATAACTACTTGCCTGTTTCCCTCACCTCTTTCAAGTCTTTATTCAACTCTCACCTTCTTAACGGAGCTTACTAAGACAACCCAATTTAACAGTCTATCTTGTCAGCTGGCCTCCCCTTCCCTCTCTTAATCTGCTCAAAATTTTCCTTTTCTCCATAGCCCTTATCACCTTCTTAACAGCATTATATAATTTACTTATCACATATTGCCTGTCTCCCATGGAATGGCAGCTCCATGATGACAGGGATCTCTGCTTGCTCACTGCCGCATCCCAAGCACATAATAGGTGCTCAGTAAATATGTGATGAATAAATATGAGAAGGCTTCTATTTTTTTTCACTGTCACATCACACTGCTCTGCTCTCTGGCTGGCAGGATACAAAGAGTATCTCTTCAAGTTGAAACCTGACTTTGGGTAAATCTGAATGTGAAATACTAGTAAACAGAGGATTCAGGCAGGAGGCCTTTTCTGGCACCAGAAGTCAACCCACTCTCACTGTCACAAACACACCTCTCTCCACTGGAGAGGGGAGGTTGCAGGTGGTTGTGAGGTGCAGCAGGGCACTGATGAGAGAAGAAATTAAGTTAACCAGTCCCACTGAGCAGAGATCTCTGCAAAACCTGGGGAAGGAGAGATAATGAGGAGTCCTTCAGTTCACAGTACTCCATTCCCCTTCTCCCCTTCCTACACCCCGAAGAGGCCGCAAAGAGGAGAGAGGACACGAAAGGACATCAGCAGGGATTTGGCCTCAGACACCACTTCCCTAGAGCTAGTGGTCATCTCAGAACCCACACTGCAATAGTGAGTAGGAATGGACAGGTGGGAACGTGTTCAGACAAGCCTGAGAATTCGAAATGGGAAATCCTGGAAACATGAAAGTGAGCAAGGGCGTGGGGGACTCCCTGAAGCTGCGGGAAGGCAGGCAGACTCCCCCCACCCCCACTCCTGTGGCTGCTCCCTGCCTTCTCCACTCTCCACCCCTCATCCCTTTCGACTGTGCGGGGGCGAACGACCTTGGCCCTGCAGGCAGGCAGAACTGAGGCCGCCGGCACGTCAGCACTGCGGGGTGGGGCGACCAGCTGTCGTACCCGCGCCGACCCCTACTCACCTGCGGCTCCATGTCCAGCTCCGTGCCACACACGGCAGGGAAGCGCAATGGAAGAGGACAGGGCGCCGGGCCTCCCGGGACCCGCGTTCTCTCGCGCGCTCGCGACACAGAACACGCTCGTCCCGGGATCCGGCGCTGCCAGCGCGGCGCCACACCCGCCACTTTTGAATTTCAACGGCCGCCACCCTGCTCACCTCGCTCCGCACTCAGGGGCCAATCATCGCCGCCGCCACAGCCGAGGGCCAATCGCAGCGTCGTCCACCTCCCGAGGCCACACCTCACTAGGCCACCGCCTTCCCGTTCCTGCTTCCCATGCCCTGGGAGGCTGGCGGGTTAGTCACACTTCCGGCCTCACTGTTTCTTTTCTCACCCCACCCCTCCTCCAGCGGGAGTCGCGCTGGACTTCCGCTCGGCTCCCGGCCTCCGCTCGCTGCGTCAGAAATTGCAGGGAACACGCCGCCCTAACGTAACTCGTGTGGGGGCGGGGACGCTGGAGGAAAGGAATCACGCGTGCGCAAACAGAATCCTTGCGGGGCGCGACCAGTGCCCCCTAGCGGCGGCAGTAGGAAGCGCACTCGTTAGCCCCGACTGGATCGATGTGATTGCGGATGGTGCGCGACGTCTCCCAGATGCTTAGAACTGATCCCGGAAGTTGATGCTGGATCCCTTGTGCGGATGTCAGAGTGGCTGAATCTGCCCATTCCCTGGTCTCTTTGGCATTTATCACCAAACTTAATGACCTTGAGTACAGCTTGGCGCTCCATGGAAGCCCGACGGTGGGAATTCGAGGCCCAGGAGAGGAGGATTTTTCTCTCCAGTCAGCCTCCTCGCCTTACCTCCTACGTACCTGGGCGCTGTTACTGGTGCTAGAGAACTGGCTTGAGTCTTTCCGAGCCTAGAGCCCATGGAGGCCTTACTGCTTACGTTTATGGAATATTTTTTATGCTTTTCAGACTAACTGTACCCGTGCATTATCCCTTTTAATGATCCCTCAATTCACTGGGCTCTTACTCTGTGTCAAGTGCTTTGCATTTCTTATTTGCAAGCTAGATGAAGGAGCCAGATTCAGAAAGGTGAAGTAACAAGTACAAAGTCACACTGCTGATTGGGAGTGGATCTAGATTCCACTAGTTTTGAAATACAAGCTATGGGCCTTCCCTGGCGGCCCAGTGGCTAGGACTCTGAGCTTCCACTGCAGGGGGAACGGGTTCGATTCCTGGTTGGGGAACAAAGATCCTACATGCTGCAAGGCGTGGCCAAACAAAACAAAACAAAAGACCCCACCAAGCTATATTGGTTATCTCACACTACTTCTAATAACCTTAGTAACAAAAACAACAACCTCTTATCTGTGAATAATTTGCAGAGTTGTTCTGCTACTCTTAGTTACCAACCATCCTGGGGGTAGGCAGGGCAGGGATTTTATTTATGAGACTGAAAGGCAGGGGACTTAAGGGATTTGTCTTGGTGCATAATTGGAGATTGACCAAACTGGAACTCAAGCCACATATCTTCTAATCCAGTGCTTTGACTTGAATTCAAACGTGCTTGTGGTGGGGAGCAGACTGTGGGGAGACACAGTGTCTAAAAACCCTGCCATCATCCCCCAACCTTTGAAATCCTAGGAAAGTACATGGAGCAGGAGCTTGAAGAGTGAGTAGTGATGGAGGAAACTGGAAAAGACCAACCCTGGATGGGTAAAGACAACTGAGAAGGGAAACAGAAGAAATGTATATCAAAAGACATTTATCTGGGGCTTCCCTGGTGGCGCAGCGGTTGAGAGTCCGCTTGCCGATGCAGGGGACACGGATTTGTGCCCTGGTCCGGGAGGATTCCACATGCCCGTGAGCCATGGCCGCAGAGCCTGCGCGTCCGGAGCCTGTGCTCTGCAACGGGAGAGGCCGCAGCAGTGAGAGGCCCGCGTACTGCAAAAGAAAAAAAAAAAAAAAAGACATTTATCAAAGTTAAAAAACAGATGTTAGACTAGGAGAAATATGGACATTAAAGAGGAAAAAGTTTATTCATCTTAATCGATGCAGAAAAACTACTCAAAATATTCAACATCCATTGATATTGAAGATAAATGAACGTAACCTGTTAAAGGACATATTCAAAAATCCAACAGCACACATCACAATAATGGCGAAGTGTTGAAAGCCTTCCTCTTTTTATTTATTGCGGTGCGTGGGCTTTTCATTGCGGTGGCTTCTCTTGTCACAGAGCACAGGCTGTAGGTGCATGGGCTTCAGTAGTTGTGGCTCGCCGGCTCTAGAGTGCAGGCTCAGTAGTTGTGGCACACGGGCTTAGTTGCTCCGTGGCATGTGGGATCTTCCTGGACCAGGGCTCGAACCTGTGTCCCCTGCACTGGCAGGCAGATTCTCAGCCACTGCGCCACCAGGGAAGCCCAAAAGCCTTCTTCTTAAGATGAGAGACAAGGCAAGGAAACCTGCTCTCAGTAATCCTAGTCAATACAATAATGGAAGTTTTAGCTAGTCCAATAAACAACAACAGCAAATATATAGACATTGGAAAGAAACAAGAATTTCAGTATTTACAGATGAAATATACAGTATTTGCATGTGTAGCAACCCTAAAAGAAAATTCAGGTGGAATTAATAAGTGAGTTTAGTAAAGTTGCTAGGTGGGAAATCAATATAGAAAAACAATCAATTATAAAATCTATTGCATTTCTATCATCAGCAACCATCAGTCAGAAAGTGTAACTTTTAAAATGTACCATTTGGTTACATAACTATATACATATATAAAAGTCAAGCTATGCACTTGATTTTTGCACTTTATGTTATACTGCAATAAAAATTTTAATTAAAAAATACCATTTGCAATAGCAATAAAAATACAGATTACTTAGGAATAAATTTAACAACTGGAATGTAAACACTTTGTGGAGAAAATGATAAAACTTATTGGAAGATGTTCAAGAAAATCTAAATTAATGAAAAGATATACTATGTACTTGCAGAGAAAGACTTGATATTGTAAAGATGTCAGCTCTCTCCAAGGCCTTGGTGTTGGGCTAAGGGGGATGATAGAGTCCATGATGCCTGGTCCTGCTAGAGTCTCTTTCATCTGCCTATCTCAGGAGCAGGATGAGTGAGACTGCCCTTGGTGGTCCTTTCCCCCTCGCCAGAGATCCCTCCTGCAAGCTGAGGAGGATTTCTTACCTTGGAAATCACATTCCTGAACCCCGTGTCCCCTCTTCCACTGCTTCTCTTCCTTGTTTCTCTGGCGGATTCCCTTCTCCCTGCCCAGCCCTTTGTAGGCCTCTCCACAGACGGCAAAGTGTGCAGTAAAGTTACCTTATGATTACCAAAGGGGAAAGGTCGGGGGGGGGGGGGAAGGATAAGTCAGGAATTTGGGAGTAACATATACACACTACTATATATAAAATAGCTAAACAACAAGGTCCTACTGTATAGCATAGGCAACTATATATTCAATATCCTATGATAAACCATAATGGAAAAGAATATATAAAAAATGTATACATATGTGTAACTGAATCACTTTGCTGTATAGCAGTAATTAAAACATTGTAAATCAACTATACTTAAGTAAAAAAAATTTTTAAAGAAAAATGAAAATATTTAGAGGAAAACAAATCCATCATTCTGCTAGCCACAGAAACCACTGTTCGTATTGTTGTACTGCCTTGCAGCCCTTTTTCCACACATGTTGTTGCCCAGTTGAAATTCCAAAGATAAAAACCAAACAGAGAAACAAACCAAAAAATGTGAAAGACTCTTTAGATAAACAAAATTTAGTATATCCATAAAATGGACTATTATTCAACCATAAAAAGAAAGTACTCATACATGCTACAACATGGATGAACCTTGAAAACATTATGCTGAATGATAGAAGCCAGACACAAAAGGCCACATATTGTGTGATTCCATTTATCTGAAATGTCCAGAATAGGCAACTCCATAGAGACAGAAAGTAAATTAATGGTTCCAGGGACCAGGGGAGGGAGGAATGGTGATTGGCTAATGGGTACGGGTTTCTTTTTGGATTGATAAAAAGTGTTCCAAAATTAGATAGTGGTGATGGTTGACCAGCTCTGTGAATATACTAAAAGCCAATGAATTGTACATTTTAAAAGAATGAATTGTATTTCTCAAAATTGTTATAAAAATGTCACTCAGTTTTCAAGTACAATTCATCATTTCTTAAGTGCCCACTCTGTCATGCATTGTGCTAGGCTCTTGGGCTACACTGATGAAGGAGATAAACATCTCTTTCCTCCCAGAGCTTCCAGTTTGGGAGTGAAGGGGACACAGACAATAAAATGTTACCATATGGCAGAAGGAAGACAGGTGCTAGAGTCAGATCACCTTGCTCAGAGGTGAGGAGTGGGAGAAATATTTCCAGAGGAAGTTCTCATCTCAGCTGGGAGCAGCAAGATAAGTAAAAGTAAAGAGAAAAAGCAGCTTCCATTTCACAGGGGTGGAGACATGTGGGTGCAGGACAGGAGCTGAGGTCCCCAGCCAGAGGTGGTTGATTTCCCCCAAGTTGTTCTCCCTGTATCCCAGAGTTCCATTTGAAAACACAACCAAGGCATAGGTAGATACCACTCCTGTGTGGGAGAGACCCACTCGTTTCCATAGACAGTCCCGGGGAGGAGTGGGCCTTGTGATTTATTCTGGAGAGGAAGGCTTCCGGCTCAGCCCGGAATATTCCAATGCTGCAGTGACCCCCTGGTCCTTGTCTGCAGGCTCTAGGGAAAAAGGCACAGAGGGGCTCTCCAGGGACCCTCACACACTCACCTTCTGGAAACACAGTGAGCAGAGGAGGAGCCCTACTCCAGACCATTTGCCCCAAATCCACAAGTGACCATTATGGAGATCTCTCCAGGCACCAGATTTGAGTAGCTCATGGCAGAAGAACATGACTACCATTAGGCCTGAGGTGCACCATCAGCCTTCCATCCCCCAAGGAAAGAAGCTTTAGGGGTGAGAAAAAAGCCCCCATATTTCCTAGGCTGAGTAAGAAGTGAAGACCAAGATGACATCATGACCAGGCAACTCAAAGTGTGCCTGGGCAGGGGGCAGTACTTTTGCATTTTCAAATATGTGAATATATTACACAATAAGATAAATAGAATGAAAAAAATGAGAATAATGAAATACGTTTTCCTGTCAAGTCGATAATCCCATACATTATTGCTGGGAGTATAAATTGGTACTTCTTTCCAACAAGTTCGGGAAACTTGATGGTACCAAAACCTCTTAATGTAGCATTCCAATTTAAGAGTTTACTTTAAGGAAATAATTGGAAATTACTAACACAACATTGTAAATCAACTATACTTCAAGAAAAAAATTTACAAAAGCAAAGTACTAAAAACAACCAAATATTTCACCAATGGACAATTTTTAAATAGAAGATGATAAAACTATATTGCATAATACAAATTCAATCTATACACACACTAGGGACAACACATCTTCTGTGTGGGCTGCTGTTGGTTGATTCAACCCAGAGCTAAAACTGACAGAGCCCTATGAGATCCAGCATTCATACTGCTGGACATATATCTGGGGAAAACTCTAATTTGAAAAGATACAGGCACCCCAGTGTTCATTGCAGCACTGTTTACAACAGCCAAGACATGGAAGCAACCTGAATGCCTGTCGACAGATGAATGGATAAAGAAGATATATCGCATATATATATATACAATGGAATACTACTCAGCCATAAAAAAGAATGAAATAATGCCATGTGCAGCATGAAGGATGGATCTAGAGATTATCAAACTAAGTGAAGTAAGTAAGAAGAGAAAGACAAATACCACGTGATATCACTTATATGTAGAATCTAAAATGTGACACAAATGAACTTATTTACAAAACAGAAACAGACTTATAGACATAGAAAACAAACTTATGGTTACTGAAGGGGAAAGGGGGTGGGGAGGGATAAATTAGGAGTTTGGGATTAACAAATACACACTACCATATATAAAATAGATAAACAACAAGATCCCACTGTATAGCATAGGGGACTATATTCAATATCCTGTAATAAACCAAATAGAAGAAATATATATATATATAAAACTGAATCACTTTGCTGTACACTGGAAACTAACACAACATTGTAAATCAACCATACTTCAATAAAAAATAAAAAACCCAAAAAGTGACACGGCGCTGCCCTTAGAGAACTTAGTCAAATGAAAGGACAGACATGAAACACAGAGCCATATCGTTCAGTGTACGATTGTAAAGCGAGATGGATCAACGAAAGCAAGGCGTTTGAGAGCACGTGGCACATGACGTAGTCACTGAAAATTGTGTTTTTGAAGACTCGACAGTAACAGATGTGGCATAAACATTTTTACAAATTTAAAAAGACTGTAACTCATTCAATCTTGGTTCAAACCAGTAACACAAGTCACGGTGATATCTAATGGGAAGCATTGCAAGAAAAGAACTTGTTGACATGAGGTTTTTCAGTGCAGGATTGGTACAGGTACGGGAGTAAGTAGTATCCTGGCAGACTCCAGGTCACAATCAACCAACAGTTGGCAAGGGGAAGAAGGTTTTTTAAGATTTTTATCTATGCTCTGTCTCTAGTAAAGGTGACTACCATTCCATTTTAAAAAGGGGGATAAAGTCTGGTAGCCCTGCGTTAAGCTACTAACTCCAGAAATTATAACCTAAAATTGAAAGCTCTAATTATATGTTACAGAAAATTGCATTTGTCAGAATGTTTGTTATAGCAAATTATGTTTGTTCATTTCGAGCTAAGGTTATATTTATTATATGAAGTTACATTTGTATAGCGACCTTATATTGATAACCCATTGTCTATCCCATTGTTAACCCAGCCAGGAACTTGCTGATTTTGTTATAATTAATCATATCTGTGTATTATCTTGCCAAGTTAGATTCCAAATGTCGAGTTGCTCTCCTTGTGGGCTGTATAAGTTAAAAAAAAAATCTCATAACACATTTGCTTTCAAAACACACATCACTATATTTTTTTATCTTTATTGGAGTATAATTGCTTTACAATGGTGTGTTAGTTTCTGCTGTATAACAAAGTGAATCAGCTATACATATACATACATCCCCATATCTCCTCCCTCTTGTGTCTCCCTCCCACCCTCCCTATTCCACCCCTCTAGGTGGACACAAAGCACCAAGCTGATCTCCCTGTGCTATGCGGCTGCTTCCCACTAGCTATCTATTTTACATTTGGTGGTGTATATATGTCCATGCCATGCCACTCTTTTACTTTGTCCCAGCTACACTTCCCCCTCCCTGTGTCCTCAAGTCCATTCTCTATGTCTGCGTCTTTATTCCTGTCCTGCCCTTAGGTTCTTCAGAACCTTTTTTTTTTTTTTTTAGATTCCATATATATGTGTTAGCATACAGTATTTGTTTTTCTCGTTCTGACTTACTTCACTCTGTATGACAGTCTCTAGGTCCATCCACCTCCTTACAAATAACTCAATTTCGTTTCTTTTTATGGCTGAGTAATATTCCATTATTTATATGTTCCACGTCTTCTTTATCCATTCGTCTGTCAATGGACACTTAGATTGCTTCCATGTCCTGGCTATTGTAAATAAAGCTGCAATGAACATTGTGGTACATGACTCTTTTTGTGGTACGTGGGTGTCTCACTGCTGTGGCCTCTCCCGTTGCGGAGCACAAGCTCCGGACGCGCAGGCTCAGCGGCCATGGCTCACGGGCCCAGCCGCTCCGCGGCATGTGGGATCTTCCCGGACCGGGGCACGAACCCGTGTCCCCTACATTGGCAGGCGGACTCTCAACCACTGCGCCACCAGGGAAGCCCTGTTTCTAGATTTTTTGATGATGGCCATTCTGACTGGTGTGAGACGATACCTCATTGTAGTTTTGATTTGCATTTCTCTAATGATTAGTGATGTTGAGCATCCTTTCATGTGTTTACTGGCAATCTGTATATCTTCTTTGGAGAAATGTCTATTTAGGTCTTTTGCCCATTTTTGGATTGGGTTGTTTGTTTTTTTGATATTGAGCTACGTGAGCTGCTTGTATATTTTGGAGATTAATCCATTGTCAGTTGCTTCGTTTGCAAATACTTTCTCCCATTCTGAGGGTTGTCTTTTCGTCTTGTTTATGGTTTCCTTTGCTGTGCAAAAGCTTTGAAGTTTCATTAGGTCCCATTTGTCTATTTTTGTTTTTATTTCCATTTCTCTAGGAGGTGGGTCAAAAAGGATCTTGCTGTGATTTACGTCATGGAGTGTTTTGCCTATGTTTTCCTCTAAGAGTTTTATAGACATCGCTATATCTTGATCTTCCACAAAGGAAAACATTTATAATGTAAGGTAAGTGAAAAAGACCACCATCTTGTATATACATTACAACTAAAATTATATTTAGCAAAAAAAAAAAAGGATGCATGAAAAAAAGAGTGGGGAAAAATAATAAAAAGCTAAACTTTTCACCATGTTTACATATGTCATGTAACATGGTTATCATACCTAGATATGAAAAAATTACTTTAAAAAAGCTTCCCTTGAGACTGACGATACCTCTCCCAAATGATATCAATTGACGTTTTTGAGGACACAAAAGTCAGACGGGGGACGCTGGAAAATTTCAGTTTGCATTTTTCTACCCAAAGGCTAATAGAGATATTTAGTCCATAGGTAATTTCCCCAGTGGCTTTCCAGTTTTCAGAAAGATAAGAGAGCTCCTGACATTAACTCCAAACAGATGGCTGCGGTTGCTTTTGCCATCTCTTCCTTCCTCTCCCTGCTCTCCCAAACTACCCAAATCCAGTGAAAGGCACAGATCTAGAATAGGAGGGGAAGCAAGACTGTGGCTGAGGACGGCTGTGTGGCACTGGGCTCGAGGGCATCTTCAGAGCCAGGTGTCATCTGTGCTTCATCTCAAGCTGCACGGGAATCTTATTTCTAACCATGTGTCACAAAATTCCACTATGACAAACCGTAATGAATGAAGGTCCTGGAGAGTTTCTCATGCTGGAAATGTTCATATCTGGACTTAGAAATAAGTGGTCATTTAAGTGGGCTAGAAGTTTGGTTAGAAGAAAGAAATGTGGTTTTCTATATCATACTGTCATGTCTTTAATGGGAAATGGAAGGTATTGAATAAACCAGGGAGTCTCTGCACACACTCTCCTGCCTCGAGATCCCTGCCTTAGACATGAAGACCTCCACCTCCAGTCTCCAGAAACAGTTGCCAAGGAGGCATCACTCACTACTGCCATACCCTTCATCTGCATGGACAGGCATCCCAGAAGACAGCCACTCCAAAAAGCAGTGTCAAAGGTCCAGGCAAGATACGCCCTTTAAAGTAAGTCTAGGGAATCATCTTCCTTTGTTTGGTCACTGCTCCTCAGAAAAACTGAGTTCTTAAAGAAAATCAGTGTTAACAACTTGCTTCATGTTTTGCAAGACTCAAATTCAGTGTAAAAACCTCTTGATCCTGGGCCAGTTGTAGCATGGAGCCTGGGGCTCCTCCAACATGCCACACTGTGCTGGGTGCTAGGAATACAGCAGTGAATGGGACAGACATGGTCCCTGACTTTTCTGAAGTTCTTGCCAGTGAGGAGTACAAACAGATGAGCAGATAGGCAATCACAAAAAACTAAGAGATCACGAATGTGACATACTTAGCACAGCACGTACAACACTGTGAGTTACTGCATCACTGGGCACGGAAGGCCAGAGCCAGGCTCTTCAAGTGCGCAGAACTGAACAGGGCTGGAGCACAGAACAATCTGGGGAGATGAGGCTGGAAAAGGTGCAAGGTGGTCAAAGGTGTCCTTCACCTCGTGTGTGTCCCTGGCTGTTGGCACCGCTCCACCGGCTCCATTGGCCCCCAGGATAGTCAGCCACTTGCTCTACAGTCTGCACCTTAATCCAGGTTGTCCCCTGGGCGTGGCTCTGCCTACCTCCTCCTCAGACTTTCAAGACCTCAGCTCCACAAGCAGGCCGGCCCTTCTCATCAGCTGATGTGGCGGCGTCCGAGGTTAGTCTCTAGTAATGCAGCTCAAAGGGATGGACGGACCTCATATAAATGAGACTGCTCTTCTTGCTGCCCCCTGCTGGTGGCTGTGTGTAAAAGGCAGAGGTGCCACATCCTTGAAAACCATCACATTCCAGGAAGGCAGCGATTGTGTCCTGGAGAGGCAGAGAGAATATATGGTTGAAACACGGGTTGATGTATGTGTGGATTAACAAATTCCAAACTATCAGTTTAACATGACCAGAAAACAAATGATCCTTTACTTTTTCCTGCGTACTCTAAGTCTTGCGTTTGTGGTCATAATCAGTGAAGCTACGTAACAACCGTTGAGAGAGTTGTCGGAAGCCAGGATTCATACGTGACACAGCATCCCAGGTAATGATGTACCAGCATTAAGTAAAAAGTATGAGGGAACCTCAAAGGCGAGAGATCTATGTTGTTCCAATACAAACATATTCCAAAGAGCCATGACATTTTATTTCCTCAAGGCGTGAGGTATGAAATTATCCAGGGACAGTACATTGAACAATAAAGAACAAGAAACAATGTTTCCTGGACCTGAATGGGAAGAGATGATGCCTGGAAACCACAAAAAATCTTCATACGTACAGATCAAACAGTTAAAAAAATATGTAAGTACATATTTTACCCATTAATATAAATTTTCACCAATATATCACTATACTTCACTTGGGCCTATGTATTTTGTAGTTTTTTTATAAATTTATTTATTTATTTATTTTTGGCTGTGTTGGGCCTTCGTTGTTGCGCGTGGGCTTCTCATTGCAGTGGCTTCTCTTGTTGCGGAGCATGGGCTCTAGGCACGCGAGCTTCAGTAGTTGTGGCACGTGGGCTCAGTAGTTGTGGCTCGCAGGCTCTAGAGCGCAGGCTCAGTAGTTGTGGTGCACGGGCTTAGTTGCTCCGCGGCATGTGGGATCTTCCCGGACCAGGGCTTGAACCCGTGTCCCCTGCATTGACAGGCGGATTCTTAACCACTGTGCCACCAGGGAAGCCCTTTATTTTTATTTTTTTTAATGTATTTTGTAGTATATATATATATTTAAGATGTTGGGGGTAGGAGTTTATTAATTAATTAATTTATTTTTGCTTGTTGGGTCTTCGTTTCTGTGCGAGGGTTATCTCTAGTTGTGGCAAGCGGGGTCACTCTTCATCGTGGTGCGTGGGTCTCTTACTATCGCGGCCTCTCTTGTTGTGGAGCACAGGCTCCTGACGCTCAGGCTCAGTAGTTGTGGCTCACGGGCCTAGTTGCTCCGCGGCATGTGGAATCCTCCCAGACCGGGGCTCGAACCCATGTCCCTTGCATTAGCAGGCAGATTCTCAACCACTGCGCCACCAGGGAAGCCCTGTAGTATATTTTACAATCAATTTGTTTATAGACTTTGCCCACACACCGTAGGTGCAACCCTGCCTCGACATGTCCAAACACAGCTTCCCCAGCAACTGCTCCTCATTTTGTGCCTGTCTCCCATTCTCTGACCACTTTTGCCAGAAATCTAACATTCTCCCTCCACAATTACTGCGAGCCTCCTATCTCACCCACCTCCGAGTCCTGCAGATTCTACCTGCTGTGCATCCTTCCATATCTCCAACCTCTCACCTCTCACTTGGACTACTACAGCTGCATACAACTGCCTCTCCCATCCTCTCCTAATTCCTGCTCTTTCTCCATTTTGCAGTCAGGGTGATCTTTCAAAAGTGCAAATACCATCACATCACTCCCTGGATTAAGAAGCATTGCCTCTCATTGCTGAAGTCTAAAGTGCAAACTCCTGGAGACTTCCCTGGTGGCACGGTGGTTGAGAATCCGCCTGCCAATGCAGGGGACACGGGTTCGATCCCTGGTCCGGGAAGATCCCACATGCCGCGGAGTAACTAAGCCCGTGCGCCACAACTACTGAGCCTGTGCTGTAGAGCCCATGACCCACAACTACTGAGCCCGCGTGCTGCAACTACTGAAGCCCGCACACCTAGAGCCCATGCTCCACAGCGAGAGAAGCCACCGCCATGAGAAATCCGCGCACTGCAACGAAGAGTAGCCCCCGCTCGCTGCAACTAGAGAAAGCCCGCGCGCAGCAATGAAGACCCAACACAGCCAAAAGTAAATAAATAAAATAAATAAATTTAAAATAAAATAAAATAAAAATATATAATGAGATGTCTTTTAACACCATAATCACAGATTGATATTTTATCTTTTTAAAAAAAAATTTAGTTGACACCATTGTTATATTAAGTCTTTTTGTCCGTTAACACGTATGTCTATTTATTTAGGTCTTCTTTAGCATCTTTCAATAAAATACGGTAATTTTTCTCAGAAATTTCTTGAACATTTTTTTGATTTATTCCTAGTTATCTTAAAATGTTTATTGTATTGTAAAGGGCTTTTTATTAAATTATGTTTTCTTACTATCTGCTACTGCTATAAAGGAAACTAATTGTTTTACTTATTAATCTCTATTCAATAATGTTTCTAAGCTTCCCTATAAATTTTAATAACGTGTTGGGTTTTCTTTTCTTTCTTTCTTTATTTTTGGCTGCGTTGGGTCTTCGTTGCTGTGCGCGGGCTTTCTCTAGTTGCCGCGAGCCGGGGGGTGGTAAAAGCACCGAGTCCTAACCAATGGACTGCCAAGGAATTCCCCTAGAATTACTTTTAATTAATTTAAATTTAAGTTTAAATAGGCACATGCGGCTGATGGCTACCATATTGGAGAGCACAGCTCTGTAACATGCAATTATATAAAAAGACCACAAATAATTTTTCCATTCTTTTATTTACATATATTGAAGTTATTTCCAAATTATTGCTATATAAGAAAATGCTTCAATGAACATATTTCTCTATGCCTCCTTATGCAAATATGGGAGAATTTGGATATTAGTTTATAAGTGGAATTATATTGTCAACTCTACTAAATATTGCCAAATGGTCTCCACAGTGGTTTTTCCAGTTTACACTCTTACACAATGTAAGAGGGTCCCTATCTCCGCATAACCTCAGCAACACTTGGTATTACCAGACTTATCTTTGCCAATATGATTGATGTCAAATGTTATCTCATTGTTATTTTATTTTAAATATTTATTTATTTAGGCTGCGCTGGGTCTTTGTTGTGGCATGCAGGATCTTTTTTAGTTGCAGCATGCGGACTTCTTAGTTGTGGCGTGCAGACTCTTAGTTGCGGCATGTGAACTCTTAGTTGCAGCATGCATGCGGGATCCAGCTCCCCCTGCATTGGGAGCTCAGAGTCTTACCCACTGGGCCACCAGGGAAGTCCCTCACTGTTATTTTAAATTGCATTTTCTGTTTCTTCTTTGAGGAATTGTCTTTCATACTGTCTTCATTTTTCTCTTGGGTTGATTGTTTTTTCATACTGATTTGTGGAAGTTCTCCATAAATTCTAGGTGGTAATTCTTTCTTGGTTATATGACTATATATGATGACTACTATAATGTTCTTTTTATTATTCATTTAATTTTTGGAATAGCAATAATTCACATGTATTCCAAAAGGTACACAAAGATAACTAGGGTTGACTGAAAAATATTCTCTCCTTGACCAAACTCTAGCCACGTTCCTCTAAGCTCTTTTTCTACTTTGGCCTGCAAAGACTTAAACAGAGGACTTCCCTGGTGGCGCAGTGGATAAGACTCTGTGCTCCCAATGCAGGGGGCCTGGGCTCGATCCCTGGTCAGGGAACTAGATCCCACATGCATGCCACAACTAAGGAGCCCTGGAGGTGCAACTAAGGAGCCCACCTTCCACAAATAAGACCCAGCACAACCACATAAATAAATATTTTTTAAAAAAAGACTTAAACACGAACGTAATTTCTAACAGCTCAAGGCCACATCCCCAGGATGACTTTTGCCCCCCTTAAAGTGTCTGCCTGAGAAAACACAAAGCTGCCAAAATAATTTTTTGTTTGTTCCAGTCAACACCTGAAGATAGGGCCTTTGTCTCCTGGCCTCTCTGGGAGGGTAGGAGTCTAAATTGGATAAGCACCAGTTAACAAACCCAAATGGATTTCACACGGACCAAACCCCCACTTCCTGCTTTTTGTAATTTTTCACTTCCCTGACTCTACTGAGCTCCCACTCACCCCCCTCTCTATTCCCTCATTCTCCTTTTAAAATGCCCAGTTACCTCTGTACAAATCCAATTTGAGTTCTGTTCATGGTGGACTCTTTACCCTAATGCATTAGTATACTACTGACTACAATCTGTCCTTACCATATTAACTAGTGTCCAACTTTTTTATCTTTGAATAACCCAGCAATTCTACTCCTAGGCATATACCCAAGAGAATGAAAACATATGTCCACACAGAAACTCATACAAGAATGTTTACAGCAGCATCGTTTAATGATAGCCAAAAGGTGGAAAAAGCCCAAATGTCCATCAGCTGGTTAAGTGGATAAACAAATTGTGATTTATACATAGAATGGACTATTATTCAGCCATAAAAAGGAATGTAATACTGATATGTGCTACAACTTTGATGAACCTCAAAAACATTATGGTAAGTGTAAGAAGCCAGACACAAATGGTCACATGTTGTATCATTACTTTTATATAGTATATACAGAACAGGCAAATCCATACATATAGATCAGATTAGAGGTTGGGGTCAAGGGAATATATGGTAAGGCAAACCCTCAAACTTGTTTTCTTGGTTATTCTTGGCCCTTTGTTCATCCATATAAATATTGGAATCAGCTCATGAAGTCCAGAAAAAATATTACTGAGAATTTTTATTAGAATTGCTTTAGATTTATCAATTAATTTGGGAAGAGTTGACGTCATTGTTATATTATGTCTTTTTATCCATTAATACGTATGTCTATTTATTTAGGTCTTCAATAAAATACGGTGATTTTTCTCAGAAATTTCTTGAAAATTTTTTGATTTATTCCTGCTTATCTTAAAATGTTTGTTGCATTGTAAAGGGCTTTAATTAAATTATGTTTTCTTTCTATCTGCTACTGCTATAAAGGAAACTAATTGTTTTACTTATTAATCTCTATTCAGTAATGTTTCTAAGCCTCCCTATAAATTCTAATAATGTGTTGGGTTTTCTTTTATTTATTTATATATTTATTTGTTGGGTTTTATTTTATTTATTTATTTATTTTTGGCTGCGTTGGGTCTTCATTGCTGCGCGCGGGCTTCCTCTAGTTGCGGTGAGTGCGGGGGTGCCCTTCATTGCAGTACGCTGGCTTCTCACTGCGGTGGCTTCTTTTGCTGCGGAGCATGGGCTCTAGGGTGCGTGGGTTTCAGTAGTTGTGGCTTGCGGACTCTAGAGCACAGGCTCAGTAGTTGTGGCGCAGGGACTTAGTTGCTCCGCCGCACGTGGGATCTTCCCGGACCAGGGCTTGAACCCGTGTCCCCTGCACCGGCAGGCAGATTCTTAACCAGTGTGCCACCAGGGAAGTCCATGTGTTGGGTTTTCTGTGTAGATAATCAAATCCTTATAAACAACATAATCATTGTTTATGGTTTTTTTTAATTGTCAAGTTAGTATTGATAATACACACACACACACACACACACACACACACACACAAACAAACACTGCTTGGTTTGATTTGCAAAACTTTTGTTTAGGATTTTTCCCACTATGTTTGTCAGTGAGTTTCATGAAATAGTTTATTTTATTTTATTTTTTTTGGCTGCACCGCACAGCTTGTGCAATCTCAGTTCCCCAACCAGGGATTGAACCCAGGCCCTTTGCAGTGAAAGCGCTGAGTCCTAACCACTGGACCACAGGGGAATTCCCCCAAATAGTTTTAAAGTATATACTCTTTTATCTCTTCTCTGGAAAGGTGTATGTTGTTGTTGTTAATGTTGGTTGTAACTCTGTATGCAGGTAATAGTAATCTGATGAAGTGTTCTTCTACCATCAGAAACAACTTGTACAAAACAGTGAGCCCGGGCTTCCCTGGTGGCGCAGTGGTTGAGAATCTGCCTGCCAATGCAGGGGACACGGGTTCGAGCCCTAGTCCGGGAAGATCCCACATGCCGCTGAGCAGCTAGATATGTAAGCCACAACTACTGAGCCTGCGCGTCTGGAGCCTGTGCTCTGCAACAAGAGAAGCTGTGACAGTGACAGTGAGAGGCCCGCGCACCGCGATGAAGAGTGGCCCCCGCTCGCCGCAACTAGAGAAAACCCTCGCACAGAAACGAAGACCCAACCCACCCCAAAATAAATAAATAAATAAATAAAAAGCCATGCTTATAAAATCTTTAAAAAAAAAAACAACAGTGAGCCCCTCAGCCTCCCACTCTTTTACTGGGTTCACTCCTACTCACCCTTCGGTTCTCATTGTGAACTTCACGTCCTTAGAAAGCTCTTTGCTGCCTCCCACACTAGGTTAGATGTCTGTGTTCCACGCCTCTCATAGCACACTTTATTTCCTCTATCATAACTCTCTTCACATTTCACTGTAATGTCTCACTGAATGTTGGTATTCTCAGCTGGACCACAAGCTGCAACTTCATCTTTTTTTTTTTTTTTTTTTTTGGCCGCACCACATGGCTTATGGGATCTTAGCTCCCTGACCAGGGATTGAACCCAAGCCCTTGGCAGTGACAGTGCGGAGTCCTAACTGAACTGCCAGGGAATTCCCTGCAACCTCATTTTTGTTCACCACTACTCCAGTGTTTGGCACATGGATGGCACAACATTACCCATCAATAAATGTATGTTGACTGTTTGATTAAATGAATGAGTGAAGGAAACAGCTGCAAAATGGGACATGAATCAAGTTATCCCTGTATATGGAAAAATTTGAGCTGCCTGTGAAGACCTTCTGCTTTAGAACAAGGGAGAAGATAAGAACCAAGAAAGACTGCAGCCCCAGCTGTGGGAGCAGAGAAATATGGAAGGAGGTGGAGGCACCATCCAGGTCCTTCTGTGCAGAAGCTCAGTATGAAAAGACAGCGATGGGGGGCAGAGACATGGCAGCACCAGGGACCCCACCGTTATTGGAGGCCTGCTAGAACCCCAGGGTTCCACCAAAGATGGCTCTGGACACTTAGATGTTCTGGGAGGGTCATTATGCCACCTGAGAGCCAAGTGCTATGCAGGATCATGGGGAAGACAGCAGAGATTCCTCAAGATTCTCTCACAGACAGAGGGAGGGGCTTGGACAGGGTTAGATTTCTCTTATTACTGCAGGCAGAGTCCCCCGAAATATCAGTTAAAGTTTCTTGTTTTTTTTAACCCAATAAAAAATGGGCAGATGATCTAAAGAGACATTTCTCCAAAGAAGACATACAGATGACCAAAAGCCATTTGAAAAGATGCTCAACATTGCTAATTATTAGAAAAATACAGATCAAAACTACAGTGAGGTATCACCTCACACCAGTCAGAATGGCCATCATCAAAAAGTCTACAAATAATAAATGCTGGAGAGTGTGTGGAGAAGACGGAACCCTCCTACACTGTTGGTGGGAATGTAAATTGGTACAGCCACTATGGAGAACAGTATGGAGGCTCCTTAAAAAACTAAAAATGATTCTGCAATCCCACTCCTGGGCATATGTCCAGAGAATACCATAATTAGAAAAGATACATGCACCACAGTGTTCATAGCAGCACTATTTACAATAGGCAAGACGTGGAAACAATCTAAATGTCCATCAACAGATGAATGGATAAAGAAGATGTGGTACATATACACAGTGGAATGCTACTCAGCCGTAAAAAAGGATGAAATAATGCCATTTGCAGCAATGTGGGTGGACCTAAAGATTATCATACCAAATGAAGTAAGTCAGACAAAGACAAATATCATATGATATCACTTATATGTGGAATCTAAAAAAAAAAGATACAAATGAACTTATTTACAAAACAGAAACACTCACAGACAAAGAAAACAAACTTATGGTTACCAAAGGGGAAAGGTGGGGGGAAGGGATAAATTAGGAATTTGGGAGTAACATATAATACTACTATATATAAAATAGATAAGCAGCAAAGTCCTATTATATAGCACAGGGAACTATACTCAATATTTTGTAATAACCTATAAGGGAAAAGAATCTGAAAAATATATAACTGAATCACTTTGCTGTATACCTGAAACTAACACAACATTGTAAATCAACTATACTTCAATAAAAAATACATTTTTTAAGTTTCTTTCTTTTTAATATTTTTGTACTGTATGACCAAATTATATCCAAACCTCAGAAATTAGGTTATATTTTTTAAATTCCCAAGTCCATGGTGGTGAACACACTTTAGTGTAAACAGAAGTAGAAATATAATGTTGTACACATGAAACTTACCTCTATTAAAAAAAAATCTAAAATAAAATTTTAAAAAATCCCCAAGTCTACTCAAGGCAGAGATAGCTCAATGGTTTCTGCGGGCCACTAGAGAAACCTCCCTCACCATGTCCTGACCCCACTGACTCATGCTCAGTAACTATTATGTTTATTCTACACCTGCACCTCAGTACCATAAGTGCCTTGTACAGAGGTACAAGAAATTCAGTCAGTGGAGAGACATGATAGCCGGGTATCCTAGCTTATCTGTCTCATGTGACTTTGACTAGCATCCGTTAGCCCCTTGAGCTTCAATAACTGAGTACACTGGCAAATGGACCTTTAGACTTGCCACAAGGCTCATTAGGCCCTGCTCCTAGACCGTTTGTTCATTCATCCAATTAACCCTGCCTGAACACCTCCTGTATGGGAGACCATGGTTGGGTCAGTCTCTGGTATCTACCTAGAGAGCTATTTCCATGTGACTCAGAAATTGATCTGTAGAGTAGACTTGAAGGCCTCACACAAGATTTGGAAGGCAGGATATCATACTAGGTAAAAGCATGTGCATTGGAGACAAGTCCTGCGTTCAAATCCAACCTCTAGCACTTACTTCTCTGGACCTCATGGAAAAATAGGGCTAATAAGAGTTTTGTCTCAGTCAGGATGCATTCAGGTGTAAGCAACAGAAAACTCAGCTAATAATGAAGACATTAAATTGTTTCATTTTGCAAAAAGGTCTGGAGGTAGGCAGCTGGTAAAGCCACTCACATATATCATCCAACAAGACCTAGGCTCTCCTCATCCTGCTCCATCACCCTTGGTGTGCTGGCTTTTGGGACCCCTGTGATACTCTATGATTCTCTTGGCACATGGGAAACTTTGCCCCTGGATTTCCCAGATCAATTTGGGAGTATTACTTCTTGGGGGGTGGGGAGGGGACAATGGCCTTGTGGTGATTTGGATTATTATTCTCAGTTATTTGCTCCCTTACAATTTAAGTATACATCCCTGTCCTTTGCTGCATGACTTGCTTGGGCCAACAGGATGTGAGAAGACATGATATAGACAGATGTGTTTTTGTAATTTGACTTGGCCTCTTACACTCCTGTGATGTGACAAGAGAAAAGTAAAATCCAGACCTCTATTGTCCCTTCAGCTTGGGCCCCAGAATAAAGACCCTGGACCAGAACTAAACATAACCAGAAGCCTGGAACCTTATCCATCCTGATCAAGCCCAACTTGGATCAGCCAAACCACAGCCAACTTCCAGCACTATGAACATAAAAATAATCGTTGTTATGGTAAGCCATTGATATCTTGGAGATGTTTGTTTACGCAGCAAAAACTAACTATTGCAGGACATTTTGGGGGCCCTACCAATGTCTAAGCTCTTTATCAGGATCAATTATCTTACACCAAAACTCAGAGGTGTGAGGAAATAAAGTTTATCTATAAGCAGTGTGGCCTTTCTTACAACCCTCATCTACTGGGTAGCAGTAAAAGCTGGAGCTGTTTCAGTACAATGCCATAGAATAAACATGCTGTTCAGATACTTCTTAGTCTCTCTAGGTAAAAATGCTGAGAATCTCAGATTTCTCAGAAGTCTTCCCTCCTCCCAGGCTTCTTGCCAAGTAGCTGTTGGGAGTGCATGAAGAGAGAGAAGAGGCTTAAATTCTCTTGTGGGGGACAGGTGTAGGAGGAGAATCAGGGTCCTCATGATCTCACTGCGTCCTTTGGCTCCTCTGGTGTATGGGTCAATATGTACTTGGTCATGTTCACCCTGTTGTTCTTTAGCTAATGTCAGCACTTAGAGTATCTCAAGGGTCTCTCATGGCTGGGTCTGATCTCACTGGTACTCCCTGGCTGACTCAACCTCCCTGTGGCTCTGGAGAGCCCAGTGGACCTCCTTAATATCTACCATGTCCCCAATCTAGCCCCTGACCCAAGCTGTCCAAACTGCACACCTCTGTTGTCCATTCACCACCTTCCTTCCACACCACGCCCATGGCTCTCAGCTCAATACCCACCTAGGGAAGAACTAAATGTGAAAACTAGACCCTCTCTCCCTCTCGTTCACCCTGGTTTGCCCATATATCTATATTGGACACAAGTTTGTACCAACTTCAGTGATTTCTTCTATTTTCTAGCTGTTTTTGAAGTCATTTCCCCGTTTCCAAGGTAAGCCTCTTTGATGTCTATCACATTGTCACCTCCGGCTTTCTTCTTCAGTCCCCAAGACAAGAAGGGGCAGGCTTCTCTTTTATACCATATCCTTGGTTTCCCGGCTCTAGCCACCACTTCAGAGGACAGGAATTCCTTTTGGAAGCAATCCTTTGAGGTAGATGTTATGATTGTCATTATGGACAGATGAGGCAATCAGAGATGAGAGATAAAATTAACTCCTCCTTTGGTAGAAACTTGGATCTAGATCTGGATCTTGATTATGCTAAATGGGAGCTAAATGAATAAAGAAAATGATTTCTCTCTGAGTCCAATTTCAAGCCTATTGTCTTTCTGAACAATCCTAGTCTGAGTTTCAATAGATGCATATTAGCTCTTTTCTTCTCTTTATATTCCTTCTGAAACAATCCTAATCTTCTCACGAGCAGATTGATGCCACTACCAAATAAGGAGGTCATTCAGTTGCTAAGGGCAAAGAGAAAAGCACATGTATAGTTTCTCCATACATCACTCATTCCAGCTCCCTGTTTCTACCTGACTTCCCTTCTCCAAAGTCTAGTCCTCTGATTGTGTGCATGTACATGTGTGTCAATATGTGCATATGTATGTGTGTGAATGTATCAAATGTGTGACAGTGTTGAGAAAAATGAACTCTTTATTCTTTTAAAACTGCTTCTTTTTTTAAATAAATGTATTTATTTTATTTATTTATTTTTGGCTGCATTGGGTCTTTGTTGCTGCGCGTGGGCTTTCTCTAGTGGCGGTGCGCGTGGGCTACTCTTCGTTGTGGTATGTGGTCTTCTCATTGCCGTGGCTTCTCTTGTTGTGGAGCACGGGCTCTAGGTGTGCGGGCTTCAGTAGTTGTGGCTCATGGGCTCTAGAGCACAGGCTCAGTAGTTGTGGCGCACGGGCTTAGTTGCTCCTCGGCATGTGGGATCTTCCAACCGTCTCTGTGCTGGTGGTCAGAATACAGTTAACATCTTCCACCTGGTGGGGGTTTTAGTATCTGCAAAACAACTCAAGGATATGGCTCAGGATATGATCTGTAGCCCCTGAGGAGGAACTAAATGTCCTTGAGTTTGTTTTATGGCTAAAGTATTATCACTTTGTCTTGCTTGACTGTTTTCCTTTGTTTCTGCATTTCTTTTTACTTCTCTGATGAAATTTGCTCTTTAAAACTTGGGGAAGGCCTAGGAGGCTAAGGCTATTTTTTACAAACAAGAGGCAGGGGACACAGTGGGTGGTGGGGGGAAGGTCTATCCCCAGGAAGGCTCTGCAGGGTCCTGCTTGGTTTCAGTAGGTATTATCATTCTTACTTTTTAATGGTGAGGGAGCACAGCCTGAAAGAGGTTGAATAACTTCTCCAAAACCTCACAGCTAAAACATGAAATAGGTGGGATTCAAACCCTATCCACTGTGACTACTAACCTCACCATCCTTTCCCTATGTTAAGGTGCCTCTTGAGAGAATGTGCTGGCACTACATGGGGAGGACTCTATAAAGATGAGTATTTTCAGGACTTCCCTGTTGGCACAGTGGATAAGGCTCCATGCTCCTCATGCAGGGGGCCCAAGTTCGATCCCTGGTCAGGGAACTAGATCCCATATGCATGCCGCAACTAAGAGTTCACATGCCACAACTAAGGAGCCTGCCTGCCAAAACTAACACCCAGTGTGACCAAATAAATAAATTTAAAAAAAAATAGGTGAGTATTTTCTTCCTTGTAGAAGTTTATTTTTAAAACAAGCATAAAAGTAAGTATACCTAATCTTGTTTTAAACTAAAGGGATCGGATTTAAGCTGCTGCTGCTGCAAAAAAAAAAAATCACAAGTGGAGAGGGAGGCCCCAGCTCCCTTGCCATGTGTTAGAAGGAGCTCATACTAGGATGGGTCCAAAAGTCACCCTGTCTGGAGGTACTTTTGAGAGCATTTCCTATTCTTCTCTTTAAACTTAGGCTTTTGAAGCATATAACCGTGGGTGAAGAAAACAATACCCATGGTTCATTCTTCTTAAAGATTTTTTAAAATTCTAAAATGTATGTTTTCTTCCAGACCAGCATATGCTTTTAGCTGCCTTGTATGTTTGGCTCTTTTCAAGTACAGTCTAAATGTTGTCAGACCTTCTTGGTCTGTAGAGGAAGTCCCTCAAACACTGAGAACTCAAAGTTCCTCTTCTGGTTCAGTTTTGGTTATCTGTTGATATATAACAAACTGCCCCAAAACATGGTGTCTTAAAACAGTAACCATTTTATTGTTTCTCACAATTCAGTGGGTCAGGAATTCTGGCAGGTCACAGCTCGCCTCTGAACTCTGTAGTGTCCACTGGGGCTGGAAGATCCATGAGGATGTCTTCACTCATGTGTCTAGAGCCTCAGCTCAGAGGGCTCCCAGTGGCCAGGGGATGACTAGAACTGCTCAACTGTGGTTACACTTCTGAGGTCTCAGTTCTCAGTGCCTTGTCATGAAATCTCAGGGTCTCTCCCTCTCCGCGTGGCCTCTCCGTGCAGTCACTCCAACAGGGTAGACAGACTTCTTACCTGGAGATTCAGAGTTCCCAGAGAGGAAAAATAGAAACTATCAGGTTTCTGAAGGCTTAGGCTCACTGGCACATAGCCACGCCCACTGTGCTCTATTAAATCAGGTCACAGGGCCAGCATAGATTCAAGGAGAGGGGACTACACGAGGTTGTGAATATTGGGAGGTATCCATTGGGGATCACCTATGTCACAGACCACCACAGGTCTTAACCTGCATCGGCCAGTCCTGCAAACAATTCCCTCTCCTGGTATTTCTAGATGAGCCCACAAGAGGCCTTACATGTGTTCATAAACATCAGCTGTGGCCACCTTGAAGCATCTGCCAATGCTCTTCCTCTTCTATTCTGCTTCAATGCCCACAGTTCTCAAAATCACTCAAGGACGTTTTGCTTTCTAACCCTCATATCTCACTAACATCCATTCCCACTGGAAGTAAATTCTTTACTATAATTGGTTTATGCAATGCATTCCTGATGAACTAGCCAGTGTCTTTTTGCCTTCACTTGGGAAGAAAAACAATTCACCTGGACAGTAATGCCTCAGGGTTTCACTGAGAGTCCTTCTTATTTATCACAAATCCTGAAGGCTTATCTGGATGACAGAAAGTTCCCTAGAGGTTCTACTTTGCTGCAATACGTAGATGGTTTGCTTCTTTGCTCTCTTTCTCGAGGCTCCTCCCAGGGAGACAGCATCCAGTTTGCTAAAGCTTTCAGCCTTAAAGGGACATGAGGTTGCCAAAGAGAAAATGCAGTTTGTCCAAACCTGGATTTGATATCCGGGCATCTGCTATCAGAACAAGGGCTACACCTAGATCCAGTTAGACTTCATGGTATCCTAAGTTTCCCAAAACCCAAAACTAAGTGCCAACTGTGAGGTTTTCTCTGGATAATTGGTTATTGCCAAAATTGGATTCCAAATTTCTCTCTTACGGCCAAACCTCAGTATGTTTTACTCAACAATAACAACCCCAACCCAATTTTATGGGAAGAACCGGAGGACTTAGATTTAAGGCTTTAAAGGAGAGTGTAAGGAACCCACACACCGTTAGGCATCCCAATTATCAGATTCCCTTTTTCCTTTTTGTACATGAAAACTAAGGGAATGTCCTTGGGGTATTCACCCAAAAATACGGGGATCACCATCGACCCATCATGCCCCTTGCCTTAGAGCCATTATGGTCACTGCCCTTTAGGTTGAAGTCACTGAGAAAATTGTTGTGGATCCCCTTTAGCCATTTGTACCTCATGCAGTAGAAGCGCCCCTGAATTCTCATGACACTGAACATTTCTCAGCCAGATGCCTCACCTCCTATGAAGTGCTTTTGTTAAATGGTCTTATGTAACTCATTTATGTTCTAGTAATCTTAACCCTGCTACTCTTCTCCCCTTTTCACCAATGAAATCCCTCACAACTGCTTAACGCTGATGGACCACCTTGTGATTCCTCTTGATGATCTTGAGGAAATTCCTCCGGGTAATTCTGATTTCTTATGGTTTACTGATGGTTCTAATTTAAAAGGTGACAACAGTAAATATTGTGCTGGGTACGCTACTACGACTCCTTTTGATGTTGAGGCAGCATCTTTACCTGCGGCCAACAGGCTGAATGATATGCTTTTACATGGGCTTGTACTTCAGCCAAGGACAAAACTGCCAATATTTATACTGGTAGTAGATACGTTTTCAGAGTAGTTCATGATTTTGGAATGTTGTGGAAGCACTGTGGCTTCCTTACTTCCAGTGGAAATAAAATTTAAAATGGCTCCTATGTTCAGAAATTATTAGGTGCAATACTTTTACCTGCCACTTTAACAATTGGTAAAATTCTGGGGCATTCTGAACTTGACTCTCTGGAAGCTAAGGGAAGTCACCTTGCTGATACTTCCACAAGAAGTGTTGCCCTTAAAGGGACTGCCAGCAGCCAAACTTCTGTCACAGTCCAAAGGGATATTTCTCCCAAATGATAACTTAGAAAAACTGGCTAGAGAAGCACAACCAATTGACCTCAGAAAAGGAAAAATAAGATTAGGAATTCAACGTTGTTGCTTTGACTCTAAAATTCCCACTCCTCACCACTGTACATGGATTAACCCACTGGGCTACTGACAAAATGATAGCATTCATGAATCCATATTGGGAAGGAAGCATTAACAAGGCCACAAAAACTGCCCACTTCACTTGTCCCACTTGTCAGAAGTATAACCCAGGGAAGCCTATTCATACTTCTCCTACACTTAAACTGCCTAAGGGACCATTCAGGATCTGGCAAATGGATTTCAAACAACTTCCTCCATCTAATGGATATATGTTTTAGTCATGGTCTGTATGTTTTCACTCTGGACCAAAGCCTTCCCTTGCAGATGAGCTACTGCCTCTATTGTGGCTAAAATCCATTTGGAAAAGATTATCCCTACTGGGGAAACTCCTCTCAAACTTCATTAGTGATCAAGGAACCCACTATATTGTCCAGATACCTCAACAAGTCTGCACTGTTCGGCCAGTTTTACAATGCTTTCACTGTCAATCCTCTGGTTTAGTTGAATGCACTAATGGCATCATTAAGACTTAACTGGCAAAATTTGTAGAGGTCCTTCAATTACCTTGGAGAGACCCTCCAAAAGCATTGCCATGGGTCCTTTTAAGTCTCAGATCCACCCCTTTTGGAACTCATAAACACTCACCCTTTGAGATAGTCACAGGATGCCCAATGCACTTGGCTTCCGCTTCTTTTGACTCACAACTGATAAAAGGAGAGACACCCCAATATTGCAAAGGCCTAATTGCTTCTATGAAAAATAACCGTGCTTTGGTAGAGCAATCTTTCCACAGTGCATACTCAGGAGAGGAAGACCTTAAGCATCACACCTTGCAACCTGAAGACATCATCTCTTGGAAAAGAAACCTCCAGAAGGACTCTCTTCAGCCTCTCTGGAAAGGCTTTTATCGGGTACTTCTACCAACCCTCGTGCTGCCAAACTCCAAGGAATAGACTCTTGGATTTACCTGACACACCTAAAGAAAGTACTGAACCCTGACTGTAGCTGCACATCATTTGGTGACCTGAAAGTAAAGATTCCCAGAATTGAAGCAGATGACATCTGATGAGACAGCTTTCCCGAGATATCCAGTCCAGGCCTGTTGAAAAATTTTCCCCAAACCTTTTTGATGACATAATACTTCAGATAGGGACTTCCCTGGTGGTCCAGTGGCTAAGACTCCACGCTCCCAATGCAGAGGGCCCGGGTTCGATCCCTGGTCAGGGAACTAGATTCAACATGCCACAACTAAGAGTTCACATGCTGCATCTAAAGGTCCCACATGCCGCAACTAAAAGATCCCACGTGTTGCAACTAAGGCCCGGCATGGCCAAACAAATAAATAAGTAAATATTAAAAAAAAAACCAATCAAAAAAAAACAACGTCAGGACTTCCCTGGTGGCGTGATGCTTAAGAATCCACCTGCCTGGGCTTCCCTGGTGGCGCAGTGGTTGAGAGTCCGCCTGCCGATGCAGGGGACGCGGGTTTCTGTCCCAGTCCGGGATCAATGTAGCCAAAAATAAATAAATAAATAAATAAATAAATAAATAAAATAGATTTATATTAAAAAAAAACTTCAGATGGTATCCAGTGTCTATGATCTTGATAACATATGGACTTTAGATAAAAGGTACATGAGACTTCTCCCTCCTGCCCCTTCTTGTTGCTCAAATGTGACCTTGATAGGTTTTCAATCTGTGCATTTTCTCTCTGACATAAGACACTACACCCAAGAAAGAGCCTTCCTGATACTGAGGGACAAAAAGCCGTTGAAACTAGAAAACCTGTCTCTGGATCTGCAATGCTTTCAGAGAATGATCTTGATCAAAAGGGAGAAATGTAAAAAAAGTAGTATCAATAAATAGAAACCTCAATTAAATACAGTCATGAGACCAGCAGGGGGAGCTCTCACACCCTGCGACAACAGCAGAGACCAATAGGAAGAAGAAAGACTCCTTTCCTGGCAAGGACTCCGCCAGTGGAAAGCCATGGATTCTTTGTTTGCTATAGCCCTCCCAACTTCCTTTTCCTCTCTGTAAAAGAATTCTCCCTCCCTTGCCGTGTAGGGACTTGCAAGTGCCTCACCAGACTGCAGATCCCGAACTGCAACTCTCTGCTTATCCCTAATAAGCCTATCTTTGCTGGAGAAATATCTGGTGTTAGACCCAAGCGGTCTACGAGGGATTCCAACTCGCCCAAGAACCGCCAAGAGTCGAGAGCCGCTGCAACACGCAAGAGGTTTATTAGGAGCCGATGCACCGGGGTTCCCTGAACCTCACGCAGGAGGCCGATGGGGACCCCTAAAAGCGGAATCACATACTTTTTATAGGTTTATTTACTCATAGGGCGGGTATATTCTCACAATGATTGGGTAAATGTGGTGACTTTTGAATTCATTGGCTTAGGAACTTTTGTCCCACCTTCTGGCCGTTATAGTTGTCTGTTCATTGTGGCGGTTAGGGCGTATACCTGTTACGGGCAACTGGAAAATTACCCGCTGTCTGGCAAGTCCCCGTCAACTGAAAAACTCCAAGAATTGGTTTCGATAGGGAGAAGGAGTGGCGCACGATAGGGAGAAGAATTGGTTTCGATAGGGAGAAGGAGTGGCGCACGATAGGGAGAAGAATTGGTTTACGGGAACAAGTGAGGGGGTGGAAAGTCCCTAAAGGCCCCACACTGGCAGTCTATTTAGTTAGGTCAACAGTACTAATTAGAGAGTCTCTAGACTGGAGGACATCAGAGAGCAAGGGTGTCATCCTGAAATAGGAGGATTAAGTGAAGATTTAGAGTTTCCCAATGAAAGTTGAGATTCCCCACCTTTCCCCCCACTTAGCTCACAGACCCTGACAACCAGACTGCAACCCTCCAGAAAAGAGATTGTCCAGAAAATGTGACAAGGACAAAAGAAAAGACCTAAAAATACAGATGGAAGTTCCCAAGTAACAGCCCAGCTAGGTCACTACAGCAGACATCACTGCCCCCACTCGTATCCTCTGGGCAATCCCACTTCACTGTACTCCTGTTGACTTCCAGCTGCCAAAATCTGAGCCTCTTTGCCTGGAATCTCTCTCCAAAGCCAGGTAAGGCGACCTTGCCCAGGTACAAGGCAGAGGCCAGAGGTTCTAGGGAATTAATACCTTCCTCCACAGGAGCAGCTCTCAACCAATGACTGTCGGAATTTGATGTATAAATACTCCGGGTCTCTTGCCCTTGTATGCAATAATTCTGAGGTGTGTGTTTTATACCATTTTCCCAAAGTTACTCCATAGCATTAAGCCTCAATCATAGTTAGCTTTACAGCTGTTTTCTCTTCCCTGTCTCACTTTCCTACTCCCCTACTTATGTTTCCACCAAGTACTTCCACTTGAATACATGGCTTTCGGTTCTCTTTTGGGAGAACCCAAACTAGGATTATCAGGTTAAAGTTGAAAAGCCCCATGCAAAGTGAACAGATCTTCTAATCAGCTTTTTGGTGCACCATTTAAAAAAAAATTATTTACTTTTGGCTGCACTGTGTCTTCATTGCTGCACATGGGCTTTCTCTAGTTGCTGCAGGCGGTGGCTTCTCTTGTTGCAGAACACGGACTCTAGGGGCACAGGCTCCTAGTGCACCCAGGCTTAGTTGCTCCGCAGCATGTGGGATCTTCCCAGACCAGGGATCGAACCTGTGTCCCCTGCATTGGCAGGAGGATTCTTAACCACTGCGCCACCAGGGAAGTCCCACCATCCTTAAATATAGGCAGACAGCCAAGGATCATCAGAAATTTAAGAAAATTCTCTAACTGGAAATATAGAGATCAAAATAAGAAAATACCTCATAGGAAACAGAGACTAGAAAGGAGGAAGAAAACTTGCCAAAATATCTATTATTAATCTTCAAGAGAGTTAAGAAAAGAAATTACATTCATGAAACAATAACAGAATACTATAAAAAATAATATTCAGAGAACAAAACAGAACTCTTGAAAATGAGAAAAAAATATGATAGAAGTGAAAAACATAGAGACTTGAAAGATAATGTTGGTGAAATCGCCCAGAAAATAGAGCAAAAGGAAAACAATGTGAAAAATGAGGGGAAAAAAGGATTAAAAAATTTATAGAATCAGTCCAAGAGGTCCAGTATCTGATTCTGGGAGTTATATAAAGAAGGAAAACAGCTGGAAGGATATAACCAAAGAAATAATTTAAGAAATTTCCCAGGACTGGCAGATGAGTTTCTAGAATGACAGGGCCCAGCACATTAAACAAAAATATGCCTGTTCCAGAGTTATATCATTTTGAAATTTCACCAGTGAGGAAAAAGAGAAGATCCTAACAACTCCTAAAGGAAGATAAAACAGGTTTTGTTTGGTTTGGTTTGGCTGTACCACGTGGCATGAGGGATCCTAGTTTCCCAAGCAGGGATCAAACCTGCGCCCCCTGCAGTGGAAGCACAGAGTCTCAACCACTGGACCTCCAGGGAAGTCCCCTAAAAAAGATTTTATACAAAGAATCAAGAGCAAGAATGCCACCCGTTGAAAGCAAGAACACAGTGGAGCAATGCCTTCAAATTTCTTAGGAAAATTTTTTTCCAATCTAAGATTCAGTACCAAACCAAACTACTAATCAGTGTATGAATAGGATAAGTACCTTTCCAGACATACAAAGTCTCAGAGCATTTACTTCTTGTGCACCTTTGCTCTGGAAACTTTTACAGGATGTGCTCCACCACAACTAGGAGATAAACAAAAAAGAAGAAGGCTTGATATGTATGAACCAGGAGGTCAAACACAAGGGAGGAGGAAAATTCCTAGGGGACAGTGAAGGGAGACCCCAAACACCAGAGCTGTTCAGCAGGACTGGAGGGCAGCCACTTCCCATTGGAGCTGATCAGAGGCTTCGAGAGGGAATTTCATTCAGAAGATGTGATAGACTACTTGATGTGTTTGAACAAATTGAGAAGAAATACATACTGGAAGATATGTGGGGGTTGAATTAATGGTGAGAACATAGAAACAATAAGCAAAAAGGTAATTATTAGGTCAAGGGAAAATGAGAGTTTATTCAGTGAGTAATGTTTGTGCAGTCATAATAGGTTAATGGTGAATATCCATCTGAGCAAAATGAGCTATAATGTACTAACTCCGTATAGTGAGAGATGAGAACTAGACTTACCATGGAGATCATTTCATAATGTATAAAAACATCAAATCACTATGTTGTATGCCTGAAACTGATATTATATGTCAATTATAATTCAATAAATAAATAAATAAACCGTTTTTTAAAAATGGGCTCTGTTGGACTGGAGAAATGGGCAGATGGGTGCGAGAAGGTATGTTTTTTCCCAACTATTTGAATCTTTAGACTATATGCATGAATAACTTTGATTAAAAAATAATAAAAGTATGAAATTAATAGCAAAATAAATAGCTAAGTGAAATAAGGTTGGGACCTCTAAACAGGAGAGGAGATAAAAGTAGGGATCAGCAGTTTACTCTTTTTTTAAAGTCTTTTTAAAAAGTTTATTTATTTATTTGTTGGCTGCGTTGGGTCTTCGTTGCAGCATGTGGGCTTTCTCTAATTGCAGCGATCGGGGGCTACTCTTCATTGCGGTGCGTGGGCTTCTCCTTGCGGTGGCTTCTCTTGTTGTGGAGCACGGGCTCTAGGCACGCAGACTTCAGTAGCTGCAGCACGTGGGCTTCAGTGTTGTGGCATGCGGGCTCAGTAGCTCTGGCTCGCAGGCTCTAGAGCGCAGGCTCAGTAGTTGTGGTGCATGAGCTTAGCTGCTCCACAGCATGTGGGATCTTCCCAGACCAGGATCGAACCCATGTCCCCTGCATTGGCAGGTGGATTCTTAACCACTGCACCACCAGGGAAGTCCTTAATTTTCTAATTAAAAAAAATTTTTTATTCTTTGTTATTGTTCTGCCTTTTTTTTTTTTTCTGCTGTGCCTCACAGCTTGCAGGATCTTGGCTCCCAGGCTGGGAGGTCAGGCTTGAGCTCCTGTGGTGGGAGCACTGAGTCCAGACTGCTGGACTAACAAAGAACCTCAGACCCCAGGGAATATTAACTGGAGTGAGGTCTCCCGGAGGTCCTCACCTCGGCACCAAGACCCGGTTCTACCTAACTGCCTGCAAACTCCAGTCCTGGATGCCTCAGGCCAAACAACCAGTAAGACAGGAATACAGCCCCACCCATCAAAAAAATGAGACCACTAAAAAATATGTTACAGAAGAAGGAGCAAGGTAAAAACCTACAAGACCAAATAAATGATGAGGAAATAGGCAACCTACCTGAAAAAGAATTCTGAATAATGATAGTAAAGATGATCCAAAATCTCAGAAATAGAATGGAGGCATGGATCAAGAAAATACAAGAAGTGTTTAACAAAGACCTAGAAGAACTAAAGAACAGTGATGAACAACACAATAACTGAAATTAAAAATACTCTAGAAGGAATCAATAGCAGAGTAACTGAGGCAGAACAAATAAGTGACCTCAAAGATAGAATGGTGGAAATAACTGCTGAAGAGCAGAATAAAGAAAAAAGAATAAAAAGAATTGAGGACAGTCTCGGAGACCTCTGGGACAATATTAAATGCACAAACATTCGAATTATAGGGGTCCCAGAAGAAGAGAAAGAGAAAGGGGCGGAAAAAAGATCTGAAGAGAGTATAGGGGAAAACTCCCCTAAGGGGGGAAAGGAAATAGCCACCCAAGTCCAGGAAGCTAGAGTCCCATATAGGATAAACCCTAGGAGAAACACACCAAGACACATATTAATCAAATTAACAGAAATTAAATTCAAAGAAAAAAATATCAAAAGCAGCAAGGGAAAAGCAACAAATAACATGCAAGGGAATCCCCGTAAGGTTATCAGCTGATTTTTCAGCAGAAACTCTGCAGGCAGAGTGGAGTGGCAGGACATATTTAAAATGATGAAAGGGAAAAACTTACAACCAAGATTACTCTACCCAGCAAGGATCTCATTCAGATTCACCGGAGAAATCAAAAGCTTTACAGACAAGCAAAAGCTAGGAGAATTCAGCACCACCAAACCAGCCTTACAATAAATGCTAGAGGAACTTCTCTAGGTGGAAAACACAAGACAGGAAAAAGACCCACAAAAACAAACCCAAAACAGTTAAGAAAATGGTAGTAGGAATATACATATCAATAATTACCTTGAATGTAAATGGATTAAATGCTCCAAACAAAAGACACAAGCTGGCTGAATGGATACAAAAACAAGACCCGTATATATGCTGTCTACAAGAGACCCACTTCAGACCTAGCGACACATACAGACTGAAAATGAGGGGATGGAAAAAGATATTCCATGCAAATGGAAATCAAAAGAAAGCTGGAGTAGCAATACTCATATTAGATAAAGTAGACTTTAAAGACTGTTACAAGAGATAAGGAAGGACACTACATAATGACCAAGGGATCAACCCATGAATAAGGTATCATAATTATGAATATTTATGCACCCAACATAGGAGCACCTCAGTACATAAGGCAAATGGTAACATCCATAAAAGGGGAAATACACAGTAACACAGTAATAGTGGGGGATTTAACACCCCATTTACACCGATGGACAGATCATCCAGGCAGAAAATAAATAAGGAAACACAAGCTTTAAATGACACAACAGACCAGATAGATTTAATTGATATTTATAGGACATTCCACCCGAAAGCAGCAGATTACACTTTCTTCTCAAGTGTGCACGGAACATTCTCCAGGATAGATCCATCTTGGGTCACAAATCAAGCCTCAGAAAATTTAAGAAAATTTAAATTGTACCAAGCATCCCAGAGAAAAGGAAACCCTCTTACACTGTTGGTAGGACTGTAAAATTGATACAGCCACTGTGGAGAACAGTATGGAGGTTCCTTAAAAAACTAAAAATAGAACTACTATATGACCCAGCAATCCCACTGCTGGGCATATACCCTGAGAAAACCATAATTCAAAAAGACACACGTACCCCAATGTTCACTGCAGCACTATTTACGATAGCCAGGTCATGGAAACAACCTAAATGTCTATCAACAGATGAATGGATAAAGAAGATGTACATATACATAATGGAATATTATGCAGCCATAAAAAGTAACAAAATTGGGTAATTTGTAGAGATGTGGATGGACCTAGAGTCTGTCATACAGAGTGAAGTAAGTCAGAAAGAGAAAAACAAATATCGTATATTAATGCATTCATGTGGAATCTAGAAAAATAGTACAGATGAACCTATTTCCAGGGCAAGAATAGAGACGCAGATGTAGAGAACAGACTTATGGACACAGGGGCAGAAGTGGAAGGTGGGATGAATTGGGAAATTAGGTTTGACACAAATATACTACCATGTGTAAAATAGATAGCTAGGGGGAACCTGTGGAATAGCACAGGGAGCTCAGCTCGGCGCTCTGGGATAACCTAGATGGGCAGGACTGGGGGATGGGAGGCAAGTCCAAGCAGGAGGGGATATATGTATACATATGGCTGATTCACTTCATTGTACAGCAGAAACTAACACAACATTGTAAAGCAATTATGCTCCAATAAAAAAAAAGTTTAAAAAATCTCAAAAACAAACAAAAATTCATGAAGAAGACATAATAGTCCTAAATGTTCATGCATTGAACACAGCTCCAAAATACATATAGCAAAACTTATAGAACTGAAAGTCAAAACAGATAAATCCACGGTTATAGCTGGAGGCTTCAATACTCCTGTCTCAGTAATTGATGAAACAAGTAGACAGAAAATCAGCAAAGGTAAAAAGATCTGAACACACTATCAACAGATTTGACCTAATTGACATTTATAGAACATTCCACCCAACAACAGAAGAACAACATTCTTTCCAAGGGCACATGGAGCGTTCATCAAGATAGATAATAGTCTGGACCATAAAACAAGACTCAACAAATTTTAAATAACTGAAATCATAAAAAGTATGTTCTCTGACCACAACTGAATTAAATTAGAATGATATCTGGAAAATCTCCCAAATATTTGCAGGTTAAACAATACACTTCTAAATTACCCATGGGTCAAAGAGGAAGTCACAAGGGAAACTAGAAAATATTTTGAATTGAATAAAAATGGAAAAATAACATATCAAAATTTGTGGGAAACAGCCAAGGTGGTGCCTAAATGGAAATTTAAACATTAAACTAGAAAACAAAAAAAGTTTCAAATTATTAATCTATGTTCCATCTTAAGAAGCCAGAAAAAAGAAGAGCAAATTAAATTCAAAGTGAATAAGTAAGGGGGCTTCCCTGGTGGCTCAGTGGTTGAGAGTCCGCCTGCCGATGCAGGGGACACGGGTACATGCCCCGGTTCGGGAATATCCCACATGTAAAAAAAAAAAAAAAAAAAAAGTGAATAAGTAAGAAATAAGGAAGATTAGAGCACAAATCAATGAAATTGAGAACAGAAGAATAGAGAAAAATCAATGATACCAAAAGCAGATTATTTGAAAAGATCATTAAAATCAATAAACCTATAGACAGATACTAAGAAAAACTATTTTTAAAATCTGTAGGAGCAGAAATCAGATCAGCGCTTGCTAGTGGCTTCATGTTGGGGGAGGCGACTGACTACAAAGGAGCCTGAGGGAATTTTGAGGTGGACGGAAATGTCCTATATCTTGATTGTGGTGATGTCTGCGACTGAATACATTTGTCAAAACACATGGAACTGTACACCTAACAAGGGTGGATTTTACTGTATGTAAATTATGTCTCAATGAACCTGAAGTAAAAGAAAATACAAGAGTGCATTTTAGCACTTTATGTAGAAGGAGAATTTCATGAAATTTTTGTTTTGGATGCATGTGTTGTGGATTGCAGTAATAAAATGTTTTTTATCCCATAAATTGTAGTTAAAAAAGAAAAAGCAAGTCATTGCCCGAGAACATGCCAAGGTCTTCCCTGTCTTGCGACTTGACACTAGCCAGTCCCTCTGCCTGAAACACTGGGACAGTTCATTCTCCGACTTCAAGTCGCCCCAGGGAGTCATTTCCAGGCCACTCTATCAAGAAACCCAATGCCTCCCCTCTCTCTATAGCTCTAATTCTCTCTCACGCTGTTTATTTCCTTTATATCACTTACTACAATCTATAATTTTTTAATCTCTGTAACAGTACATTGAGTCTGTGGGCTTGTATGTTGTAATCAGATAATAGCTTTGTCCTTTTCCCCCATTGTCCCTGGTAACCTGCCCTGTGGAGCTAGCTCTTCCTCTGCCTTTGAACAATACTCAGGAAGATCACAGAGCGAATCTGCTCAATCTCTCTATAAAAAGTCCTCCACACTTCATTTTAAATTAAGTTTCTTCCCTCGGCCAGCTATCACTGGCTTGACTTGGAAAGTTGTGCTGGGGAACAAAGACAGTGTGGCCGGATTCTTATTTGTGAATTTCTTTCCAGACTCCCGCAGCATCCCACCATACCCATCAGTGCCAGATACAGGGGAGGAAATGCTTTACTCAACCAGCACAGACCAGAAGTGGTTTTGGTTTCCTCTGGCTGTGACAGATGTTCAGATTGACTTTTGCTCTGTGGGACGTTTGTGGGTTTGTATAGCCCCCTAACTGCTGGCTATCTCTCACCTGCACTCTGTATCCCAAACTTCAAATTTATCTAGGCGTGGAATTGGCTGCAATTCTCCCCACTTCCTGTTATCTGAGCTCTTTGCAATGTGCTCTTGTGAGTGGAAGGATCCAGCCTCTGGGATGTCAGGCCAGCTGACTTGGACTCGCCTGCCACAAGGATTCAAGAACTCCCCCACCATTTTTGACGAGGCTCTCCACCAGGATTTGGCATCTTATAGAGAATCCAATCCCCAGGTAACTCTACTTCAATATGTTGATGATATTCTTTTAGCTGCTGAAACCCAAGAGGACTGCATCAAGGGAACTGAGAGGCTGTTAACGGAACTGGGAACATTGGGATATCAGGCTTCAGCAAAGAAAGCACGTAAACCTCTTCCGTGTTGCAACGGCTCTCGACTCTTGGCGGTTCTTGGGCGAGTTGGAATCCCTCGGAGACCGTTTGGGTCTAACATCGGCAGCTACTCCATCAAAAGGTGGAGCTTGTTGCCGCACTGCTGGAATCTGGATTGGCCTTGTGACTGGCTTAGGTCAATAAAACCAGGTGGAAGCAACCTTGTGCCAGCCAAGGCCTCAGAAAGCCCTGTACACTTCTGCTCTCAATCCCGAAACCCCGCCAGCCAACAACCTCAGGCTAGTCTTCTGGATGACAAGACCTGTGGCCCAGGCACCTCTTATCACTGCAGCAACACCCAGGCAACCTTCAGAAGCAGAGCTGTCCAACTGACCAGCTGCTGATCACAAACATATGAGTGAGCTTTGCTGAGATTACAAGAAATCCATACAGGAGCCCAGCCCATGCTGCCAACCCACAGAAGGGTGAGTTAGTTAAATGGTTAAGACACAAAATATTGGGATAGTGAGATACACAGTGTTAGAAAACAAACTGAACAGAGAGAATTTGAAGATCTAATTGGCTTTATTCAATGATTCATGAATTGGGCAGCATCCTATCTAACAAAGAGGAGTGTGCTCAGGGAATTCCCTGGTGGTCCAGTTGTTAAGACTCAGCACTTTCACTGATGTGGGCCCGGGTACGATCCCTGGTCGGGGAGCTAGGATCCCACAAGCCATGCAGCAGGGCCAAAAAACACCATCAAGAAACTGGGGCTTCCCTGGTGGTGCACTGGTTAGGAACCCGCCTGCCAATGCAGGGGACACGGGTTCGATCCCTAGTCCTGGAAGATCCCACATGCCGCGGAGCAACTAAGCCCGTGCTCCACAACTACTGAGCCTGTGCTCTAGAGCCCGTGCTCTGCAACAAGAGAAGTCACTGCAATGAGAAGCCCGCACCGCAACGAAGAGTAGCCCCTGCTCGCCGCAACTGGAGAAAGCCCGCAGCAACGAAGACCCAACGCAGCCATAAATAAATTAATTAATTAAAACTAAAAATAAATAAATAAAAACAGCAATTAGCTAACTGATACAGTCTGTTAAGAAGTTATCTGTGCCAGTTGGATTCTTGTTCAAAATTTGCATGGCATACTCTTATCACTTTGCCTTAATTTTGTGTGTGTCCTTATGATTTTTGTTTTTAAATTAAGGGTACTTTAATTAATTAATTTATTTATTTTTGGCTGTGTTGGGTCTTCGTTTCTGTGCAAGGGCTTTCTCTAGTTGTGGCAAGTGGGGGCCACTCTTCATCGCGGTGTGCAGGCCTCTCACTGTCGTGGCCTCTCTCGTTGCGGAGTACAGGCTCCAGACGCTCAGGCTGAGTAGTTGTGGCTGACAGGCCTAGTTGCTCCGCGGCATGTGGGATCTTCCCAGACCAGGGCTCGAACCTGTGTCCCCTGCATTAGCAGGCAGATTCTCAACCACTGCGCCACCAGGGAAGCCCCTTATGATTCTTTTTAAAAAGCCAAATAACAGAACCAGAATTATTGTTTATTTTGGTTTTCCAAGCTAACTATCTTTTCTTGGCATAGGCTCTTTAACTCCAACTTTGTGAAGTAGAGATTATTATCTACTTTATGGATAGTTAATTGAGTCAATGAAATTTAAAAGATTTGTCCAAAGTTACTTAGTTAGCAAGAGGCAGAACTGGAACATGAACACGGCAGTCTGGCTCCAGAGCTGATGCTATTAAACACCATCTACTCTGTTCCCTGCCACACTGACAAGTATTTCCTGGGATGTGTGTAAACCAGTTTGAAAAGCATGGTTTAAAATAAAGTATGTGTATATTTACCTCCAGCCTTTACTTTCCCGAAGTTATTTCTAAATAACAGGCAGCACTCCCCAACATATAAAAATCTCTTTCAAATCAATAAGAAAAATATTGACAACCAATAGAAAATGAGCAAAGACATAGATTATTTATAGGAAGGGAAATTCAAATAGATTTTCAACCACTTGACTGAAATAGAAATACACTTAATTTCACTAACTTTTAGAAGTAAATTAAAATAACAATGATAGGGGCTTCCCTGGTGGCGCAGTGGTTGAGAGTCTGCCTGCCGATGCAGGGGACACGGGTTCGTGCCCCGGTGCGGGAAGATCCCACATGCCGCGGAGCGGCTGGGCCCATGAGCCATGGCCGCTGGGGCTGCGCGTCCGGAGCCTGTGCTCCGCAACCGGAGAGGCCACAACAGTGAGAGGCCCGCGTACCGCAAAAAAAAAAAAAAA
>NW_020175393.1:1360769-1381478 GCF_003031525.2 Neophocaena asiaeorientalis asiaeorientalis | reverse complement strand
AAAAAAAAAAAAAAAAAAAAAAAAAAAAAATAACAATGACACACTATTTCTTGCCCATCATATAGATACAGATATAGAAGTTTGATAACACTCTCATTTGGCAGGGGCCAGGGAACGAAATTAGTACTGTCCACACGTTGATGGGAGGGTGTACCAGTGCAACCTCTGCAGACAGCAATTTTATAATACCTACTGAAGTTAAATATTTACATATTCTTTAATCTAGTGATTCTCCTTCAAAGAATATACATCTACACTGGACATTTTTGAGAATCTAAGGGAGCACTGTTACAAGTAAGGACTACCCCAGACACCTGCAGGTATGGTCACTCTGACTGTGAATTACATACAAGGTTATTCATTGCAGCACCATGTGTATTGGTAGAATAGTGGAAATAACTCAATTATTCATCAATAGATGAATGTTTACATAAAAGTACCATTATCCCTACAATAGAATGTAACACAATGGTTAAAAAAGGAGGCAACTCTTGTAAATACTGATTTCAAGATATGAAGTGTAAAAAAGCAAGGCAGAGAACAATGAATATGATATACTACTGTTTACGTATTTTTATAGAATATATGCAAATACATGCTTGTATATGAAGACACTGTCTCTGGAAGCTAGCAGATTCAGGTTTGAGGGGCTCTGAAACTTGTACAATTCTGGTGGACCTTTCTAAGAAAAAGAATACAAAAAGTACAAATACAAAATTCGGTATAAGGCCTGGGGAGGGGCCTAAGCAAGCAAAGGATGCTGATGCAGAAGCATAGTTGGCTTCACAGTAAATTGCCTCTATCTGGAAAGATGCAGGAGAAACCAGTGAAAGAGTTTGGCTCCTGAGAGGTGAACTGGGTGGCTGCAGGACACGAGAAAACAAGCGATGCACCTTTCTCCCTTTGGGATTTTGCAGTATGTTATCTATGCAATAGGAAGAATTCCTTTGTAAATTAATTGCAGTGTCAAACCAATACAATTCCTAAATAACCAGAACAAACAGTAATTTCTCAGAGTAAGATACATTTCTTTCTTTAGAGACTCCCTTCATTTTCAAGACAGAAAAAGAAGATACATACCATTTTTGGTTGGTTGAGCTAAGGATAATAATGCCAACTGTTGTTTTTTAAATACCAGTAGCTTCTTTCCCTCATAAGAAGAAAAGTCTGGACCTTAAAATGGGCCTTAAGGTTTTATTTCTCATATACTGTTGATCATCTTACAGCACCTCCTTGCTCATGTTTCACAGCATCCTGTTCTTCTTTCAGAGATACTCTAGCTTATCTATGAGGAAGTTTATTATAGATGTGACATTCCCTCTTCTCTCTGCCTCTGTTTGCTCTGTATTTTGTTGTTGTTTGTTTTTTGACACAGGCAAAGCCCGTTGTTCTTAGATCTCTGCCTGTCTTGTCCGTCTGTCCATCCACCCGTCCGTTCTCGTATGTATCTGTATATCTCTATGGAAGGGGAAAGGGGGTTTCTCATGTAAAAATCCAAAATATAGTTCTATGAACACCCGTGTACTAGTCAGTCCAAGTGTGGCTATGAAGCCCCAAGCAAGCCTTGGCACACGGGGCCGGACCCTTGGTCTGGGGGGCCATGCCCAGACCTGGGCCTCTAGGAGACTGTGGGGTCCCTGGCTTTGGGGGGCTCAGAGTCCATCAGCAGGGAGATGGTGGGGTCATCGGCATGGTCGTCCTCCTGCGAGGTCCAGGAAGATCCCCCATGCCGCAGAGCGGCTGGGCCCGTGAGCCATGGCCGCTGAGCCTGCGCGTCCAGAGCCTGTGCTCCGCATGGGGAGAGGCCACAACAGTGAGAGGCCCGCGTACGGCAAAAAAAAAAAAAGAGCACCGGCAGACCGCTGCCCCGCACGTCCACGGAGCCCGGGTCCAGCAGGAGCTGCTTCCCCAAGTCAGGGCTGCTGCTCTCTGCCTCGCGAGGCCTGGGGGTCTCGCAGGCCAGGCTGCTGTCAAGGTCAGGCACACTCCCGTTGGGCAATGTCACCGAGGGGCTGAACAGGTCCGGCAGGGCACTGGTGTCCACGCTGAAGCCGTGGCTAGTCGGCTTGGTCTGCAGGTCGCCCAGGTTGGAGTCCATGGCGTCCAAGTGGTCCCTGAGCTCGGTCCCCTGGCTGGACTCAAACACGCAGAGAGAAGGAAGGGCAGGGGAAGAAGCGGGCGACCCCAGACATCTGTGGAGCGCGAGTCAAATTGTCCAGGCGGGCTATGCTGAGGCACTTCTGGGAGGGATGGGGTGTGGGGCCGAGGCGGGCAGGGGCGAGAGGGGTCACCCCCTTCCGCCTCCGCGTCTGTGAAGGGTGTGGCCGAGGCAGCCGGCGCAGGCTCTCCCACAGGATGGAGTCAATGAGGGTGGTTGGGGACAGGGGCGTATCCACCATGGTGGACGGGTGCCCGGGACCAGCATCCTCTGCCCGGGGGCTTCGAGGTGGGCTGGGGGGGCTCCTCCTTGACTCGAACCAGGGTCCTACTGGACAGGGGCCTCTAGTCGTCTATGCTCCTGCCTGGAGAGGCCAAGGGGCTACTGGGGTAGCTCAGTGATGTCAGAGATGAAGGGTCCCGAGCCGGCAACAGCATCTGGGGAACAGAAGCTGCGGCCGCTGTAGGCCATGCCGGAGCCGAGTAGGGGCCCGGGCCGTGGATGTGCTCCAGGGAGTACTGGGCATGGAATAGCTGTCGTACAGCATCAGGGGGATCTTTCTCTTCACCCCCAGGATCTAGTTCCACTGCACCAGCGAGATGAGGAACTGGATGAGCTTGTTGACGACTTGGGCGTGCTTCCGCTGCAGGCCAGCCACCTTCCGCCACAGGGCCTTGTTCTCTTGCTTCACGGTCAGCAGTTTGGAATCCATGCTCTCCTGCTTCCCCCTCATCTGCTGCACGTCGGTCAGCAGCTTGGTGACCCTGTCCTGGGGAATCTTTATGTCCTCGCTCCGCAGAGTGGACACGCTGGTCACTTTCCTCTTGACCAGGGGCTGCTCCTGGCCGCGCAGGAAGCACGGGTGCTGGAACTCGGTGTCGTCCCCCTCTGGCTTGACCAGGCTGCCCTGCTCAATGCGGACCACCTTCCGGAAGCCACACATGTTGAGCTGCCCCGCGAAGCTGGCCGTGCTGCTGTGCTTGGAGGACTTAGGTGGCACCTCCTTGGCAGACGGGCCCCGGTTGAGCACGTGGACGCTGCTCCAGCTCGGGCTCCAGAACGTCCGTGTCTTGGTTGCTCACGAAGGTCCACAACTTGGTCAGGAAGACCTGGACGTTGCTGGGCTCCGCCGTGCCCAGGCCCACGGGCAGATCCATCCCGGGCAAGGCGGGAGAGGCGGAGGGAGTGACCACGAGGAGAGACCACGGGCCGGCTGCCACCGCGGGCCGCCCGGATGTGAACCGGCCCGGAGCCTGCGGCCCACATGCCTGCCGCCATCTTGCGACGGGTGAGCTCTCGCCGGCGCCGCCCACCGGCCTCTTTTTAACTTTTTATTTTGATTTTTTGTTCATGTCCAAAGTCTCCCTCAAATACAGTATACAGTCCTGACCTGAGCACTCCTATTTAAAAGCAAGACACCCACAAGCTGGTGGGCCACTCTGGAACCTAGGTGGGAACTAGTGGCCTTCAGATAATTGAGTGGGAATCCAGACTTTTAAATTTTTGAAGCATGGAAATTCCCTGGCAGGACAGTGGTTAGGACTCCGCACTTTCCTGCACGCAGAATGGCAAATTTTTTGAATCACATTCAAACGTCAATACCTGTGGGTATTTTTTCTTGAAGGAGTCAGTTGCCTCCTGGGGGGTGAGAGTGGATTGTCAGTCTTCTGGGAACCAAATGGGGAAAGGGGGCTGGTGGTTCACTGCTTGGGATATAGGTCTTCACTAAAGGCCCCTGTGTTCAGTATGGAGCCTGCTCTCTGCTCATTTGGACTCGGTGTCCCCAAGGCCAGAATCTGTCTGGTTTGGCCTTTCCCCAGTCTTCTCTCAGCGTGATGGGCTGGCCTGGGAGTTGCCTGGTTACCAACTGTGGGGGGAATTAACTGCAGGTATCTCAGCTTCTTCAAAAACTTTTAATCCATCCTCTCCTTGCACCTCTGCTTTCACGGGAAACTAGAGCTGTGAAACTCCTACATCTTCCCGAAGTTCTGCCTCAGGAATTGCTTCTTGTTGCCCACAGCTCCTGCGCTCACCCTTAGGTTTTGCTTTTTCGGATTGACAAGGTCAGTAATCACTCTTCTCTCAGCTCCACCAGCTTTCCAATTAAGATGTTGTCTTCTCCTGTCTGATATTGTCTCTTCCCCTGTTCTCTTTGTGCCTTTCTTATCCCATTTCAGGGAGGTTTGTGGCATGAGGTGAGAGGAACTTGAATGTCCAATTCTCAAGATTTAACCAAAAGAGCTTAAAATTTCTTTCAAGTTCAAAGAAATGAAGCACAAATTTGTCCTTGGATCAAGATATATCTTTGTTTGGGGATGGACTACTTCTGTAAACCTTTTGTTTAGCATTGGTTTTTTCATCAATTGATTCAAAAATATTTCCAGTGTCCAGTATACTGCACAGACTGGACAAGACAGTGTTGGTTGCCAGCCTCATAGAGCTTTGATTCCAGTTTCTTTTTGTTTTTTGGGTTTTTTTGCGGTACGCGGGCCTCTCACTGTTGTGGCCTCTCCCGTTGCGGAGCACAGGCTCCGGATGCGCAGGCTCAGCGGCCATGGCTCACGGGCCCAGCCGCTCCGTGGCATGTGGGATCTTCCCAGACCGGGGCACGAACCCGTGTCCCCTGCATCGGCAGGCGGACTCTCAACCATTGCGCCACCAGGGAAGCCTATGATTCCAGTTTTAAGAAAGGAGACCCACAGATAAAGAAGAGAAGACAATATGTGTGTATGTATATATATATATATAATAAACTGCAGTAAACATTATAATGAAAACCAATAAAAGGGATAAAGAATAATCCTATTGTCCTCCTCCAAATAAGAATTGTTAGTATTGGCTTTTCCCATCCCCCACCTCCCACTCATTTTTCACAACCCACTCCAGTTGGGCTTCTGCCTCTTACTCTCCTAAATCTCCCAATGACTTGGATGTAACTAAATACAATAAATTTCCAGACCTCCTCTTACTTGATTTCCCCAGCATCAGATAAGTGGACTTCCACTTTCTTGGGACACTTTCCTTGGTCTCCAAGACCCAACACTTTCTAATATCCACCTCTGTGATCACTCTTGACCTCCATTGCCTTCTTTATCCTGATGATCTTGGAGACGCAGCAGCAGTGAGTGGTGGCTTGAAGCAAGATCTTAGTTCCCTGCCGAGGAATTGAACCTGGGTAGCCTGGATGAAAACCAGGAATCCTAGCCACTAGACCAGCAAGGGCTGGAGACTAGAAGTAAATTTTCTGTGGCTCTTGCCTCCACTGAAAAATGCATTTCTCAGGGAGACAAAAACTGTAAAAACAGGTATGAAGTTTATTATTAGAGACACAGCACAACAAGTGGGAGAGCACACAGAGAAACAGTTTAGTTAAGACAGAAGCAAGGCAGAGATAACACACCCAGAGAGAAAGGGTGTGGGCGTTCTCCCTAATGAGGAGGAGTAAAGAGTCGGTTAAATCATTTATACAGCGTGGCTCTTCCCAGTCTTTGTTTACCTTTGGCCAATTATCCGGTTTCTTTTTCCACACCTGACTTGTCCTAGGACCCTCCCCAACTTGCACGCACAACTTTTTTCCAAGATGGATTCCAGCCCAGAGGCCTATGGGGGCCCTTGGCATCACCTATTCTGGGGTGGTGACCCCTCCTTTTTGACACCCAAGGAGCCTTTCTGTGCATGTACAGTGTCTCCTTTGCCCCAAAGATGGGAAATACAGGACCTCTTGATCTTTTACTCAAACAGGGTTTAGCCCCTCTCTGTTCCTGCCAAGACTGTTATCTTAAAGTATACCCACCCAACAGTGTTTCTGTTGTTATTCCTATTTCGAAGTGCAAACAGGAGGCTGGTTGTAAATATGTATCCTGGAGCCCACCTATCTCCTGTTTCAGGAAATGCAAACAGGAGGCCTGTTGTAAATGCCTAGCCTGGAGCCCATCTACTTCCTGCCCCACTGACATTAAATATTGGAGCTGTCCAAAGCTTGAACCCCCTTCTTTTCTCATTTTGCTACCCTGGGAGAGTTCATCCTTAAGAACTGGAAATTTTAGGACTCATCTTCCTGTCTGGACTTCACCAATAATCCTAACGTTACCTTGCGTACAGCCTTGACTCCTTTGCTCCTTCATCCTTTCCCAGCACTCTTGGCAAAGTCCTAATTCTCTGCCAACTCTGCCATTGCATGCACGTGGCTGAACATATCTGGAGGGAGAGGAAAACACGTACCATGCTGACTGGTCTCATTTTGAATTTTTGGTTAAGTCTCAAGTACACCTTGTGCTGGCTGACAATCATACTACATGTCCCTAGTCCAGTGGTCTTCACCCTGGAGTGTGCAGACTCCAAGGAATACACAAAGTCCTACAAGGGACAGGAGGACATGGCCAGTTATGAATGTATCCATTTTCACATTCTCTATTTCTGTATATCCTTTTCCTAAAACTGATTTACCTGTGAACTTTTGTGCATATTTTCATTTCTCTCCTCCTCTTTTGCCGTTGCCCATTTGCCATTCTCCCAAGATGGGGAAATATAAAAACATCTGAGTTGCTAAACTAAAGTACAATTTGAAATTTTTTTTTTTTTTTGCGGTATGCGGGCCTCTCACTGTTGTGGCCTCTCCCGTTGTGGAGCACGGGCTCCGGACGCGCAGGCCCAGCGGCCATGGCTCATGGGCCCAGCCGCTCCGCGGCATGTGGGGTCTTCCCGGACCGGGGCACGAACCCATGTCCCCTGCATCGGCAGGTGGACTCTCAACCACTGGGCCACCAGGGAAGCCTAATTTGAAATATTTGAAATATTGTTTTTGAAAGTAAATGACTCTAATAATTGAGTAATGAATCCTTTAGCAAGTCAGGTGGTTTTCAATTCGTTGCTTTCAACAAAATTAATAGAGAATCTAATTGAGTTTTCAGCTTGAATATCATTAAAATACATTTAATGATGGCTTATGTGATTTTTGGCATATAATTCAGAAGGAGTTCAAAGAAGTGAGTGTCATTGCTATAATAAAAGTATTTCCATTCCCATTTACTTATTTATGTGAACAAGAACTCTCAGCTTTTATTCTGATGAAAAGAAAAATAGAGAATTGTTACGGAAGGTTGTCTCATTCCAGCTATGCTGTTCTTACGTTTCAATGATACATGAACTGTTACCTAAAGCAAGCCCCCTGAGGCACAGTGAGGCCAAACAATACCAGAACGTTGTTGTTGTCAGAGTCTGGAGCAGAGAAAGGTTTATTGCAGGGCCAGGCAAAGAGACAGGTGGCTCATGCCTTAAAAAGCCCAAACTCCCCAAAGGCTTTCAAGCAAAGCCTTTTTCTTTTTCTTTTCTTTTTTTTTTTTTTTTTTTGGCCACACTGTAGGGCTTGCGGGGTATTTGTTCACCGACCAGGTATTGAACCTGTGCCCCATATAGTGGAAGCAAGTGTGGAATCTTTACCACTGGACCGCCAGGGAAGTCCAGCAAAGCCCTTTTAAAGGCAAGATGAGGGAGTGGCGTGGTTAGTTGTTGCAAACTTCTTGGTGTGGGATCGTTTGTTCTTGCAGCTCTCCACGTAGGTCAGTTCACAGGTCACGATGTTCCTCTAAACCTCCAACAAGACAAATATTATTCTGTGTTCAGGTCAGGTCAAGGTCAGGCTATCCTGTATACTTGAAGCTATAGGCAACATTCTTTTACAAAAGGTGCAGAGCCAGCATGACTAAGCACAGGCAACAGAGCATAAAGATTAAAGTAAAAGGAGGACTTACCTGGTGGCGCACTGGTTAAGAAGCCGCTTGCCAATGCAGGGTACACAGGTTCGAACCCTGGTTCTGGAAGATCCCACATTCTGTGGAGCAACTAAGCCCATGCACCACAACTAGCTGAGCCTGTGCTCTAGAGCCCAAGAGCCGCAACTACTGAGTCTGCATGCTGCAACGACTGAAGCCCACGCGCCTACAGCTCGTGCTCCGCAACAAGAGAAGCCACCGCTCACCACAATTAGAGAAAGCCTGTGCGCAGCAAGAGACCCACTGCAGCCAAAAATAAATAAATAAATAAAAATTTTAAAATAAAAGAAAAAAGTAAAAGGAACAGATCTAATATGGAGTCAGATTTGTTCTTCCTTAATACAGAACTAGCTAAAAACCCATTAAAAGATGCATTGTGAATAAAATTTTATATGTTTATTGATAGCTATCAAAATGTATAATATATTTACGTGATTTTGATCAATTTGCTTTGTTGCTAATAGTTCAATCCAAAAGAAAAGTTTAAACATTTAGAGTATTATGGTTAAAAGAAATTAAAAAGAACTAATTTTAAAAAATATATTTTGTTACAGAGAAATATAGAAAGATCAATACAAGACTTTCACATATAAAATACATTAAGAAAAAATTATGTAGTGGAAGTGAATGAAATATGAATTCAAGGAAAAAGTAAATAATGTAAAATGTCCAGCTGTTGAAGAAGAGTTTATTCATATGTTCTACCTGGGTTTTTTTTAAGATTTTTTTTGGGATGTGGACCATCCATTTTTTTTAAAGTCTTTATTGAATTTTTTACAGTATTGCTTCTGTTTTATGTTTTTTGTTTTTTTGGCCTGAGGCATGTGAGATCCTAGCTCTCTAATCAGGAATTGAACCTGTAACCTTGCATTGGAAGGTGAAGTCTCAACCACTAGACCACCTGAGAAGTCCCTATTCATATGTTTTTCAAAAGGATGATGTTGAATATCAAAAAGCTATGGTAGGGCTTCCCTGGTGGCGCAGTGGTTGGGAGTCCGCCTGCGATGCAGGCGACATGGGTTCGTGCCCTGGTCTGGGAGGATCCCGCATGCCGCGGAGCGGCTGGGCCGTGAGCCGTGGCAGCTGGGCCTGCGCGTCCGGAGCCTGTGCTCCGCGGCGGGAGAGGCCACAGCAGTGAGAGGCCCGGTACCGCAAAAAAAAAAAAAAAAAAAAATGTTAAAAAGCTATGGTATTGGGACTTCACTGGAGGTCCAGTGGTTGAGATTCTGCTCTTCCACTGCAGGGGGCACGGGTTCAATCTCTGGTTGGGGAACTAAGATCCCACATGCCTCACGGCACAGCCAAAAAAAAAAAAAGCTATGGCATTTAGGTTCTATTGGTTACATTTAAAACAGTAATATAAACAGTCTTATTTTTAAATGTTGGTATTTATAAGATACTAAAATTTTTACACTGTTTGTAGTTATTTAAATTTACAAAGAAAGAAAGAAAGAAATTAGATATGAAGTAAAAGGCATGCAGGAGGTCACATAGTTTTCCAAAATGTTTTTAGGGAACATGCAAGCAAAAAAATTGAAGACTAATGAACTAGTCCTGGTACTATTAGTACACCCAGGCAAGAAGGGACTCTGCCTTGAGCCCACATTTAAGAGGACACCTCATGTCAACACACACAAACAATTTCGAAGGGACACAGGGATATCTCTGTTACTAAGGATCTGACACTTAATTCTGGCACAGTGTATTAATTATCTCTTGTTATATAAAATTACCCCCAAACTAGTAGCTCAAAACAACACACATTATTTCATGATTTCTGTCAGTCAGAAACCTGGGAGAAGCTTAGCTGGATCCTTTGCTTCAGGGTCTCCCATGAAGCTGCAATCAGGGTGTTGCCAGTGGTCTCATCTGAAGGCTCAGTTGGGGAAAGACTTGATTCTAATCTTGCTCCATGGATCACTGGCAGGATGCAGTTCCTTTAAGGTTGTTGGACTGAAGTTATCAGTCTCTTTTTGGCTATTTCCCAGAAGCCACCCTCAGTTTCTTGCCATGTGGGCCGCTCCAAAGTGGCAGCTTGCTTCTTCAAAGCCAGCAATAGAGTGCCTACAAGAAAAAAGTCATGACTTTTAATCTCAGAATTGACATCCTGTTACTCTTTGCCAAATTCTATTCAATAGAAGCAAGTCACTAGGGGACTTCTCTGGTGGCACAGTGGTTAAGAATCTGCCTGCCAATGCAGGGGACACTGGTTCAAGCCCTGGTCTGGGAACATCCCACATGCTGTGGAGCAACTAAGCCTGTGTGCCACAACTACTGAGGCTGTGCTCTAGAGCCTGCAAGCCACAACTAGAGCCTGTGGGCCACAACTCCTGAAGCCCATGCGCCTAGAGCCCGTGCTCCGCAACACAAGAGAAGCCACCACAGTGAGAAGCTCGTGCACCGCAACAAAGAGTAGTCCCCGCTCGCTGCAACTAGAAAAAGAAGCAAGTCACTAGATTCAGTCCACACTCAAGGGGAGGGGATTACATATGGGCATAACCATCAGAAGGTGGAGATCACTGCGATCCATTTTAGAAGGCAGCCTACTAGACACAGCATGACCATAAGTCTAAACATCTGCTGTTATAATTAACACTATTCAAGTTGCAAGGAAATGTGTCTCCTTACCTCTTGTCCTTTATCATTGAAACAAAAGGTGATGGTGACCAAATGCTGTGAAGATTCATAGGTTTTGCTGTTGCTGACCCTGCAGATGGCCACTTGTTTGGGATGCAGGGAGAATCTAGCAGTGATAGTGATTAAGTAACAGAAAAGACAAATCAATTAACTTGTCAAACCTTCTCTCAGTCAGTATGAATGTAGTACCTTCTTACATAATGATGTATCCTTTCCCAGTAGGGTCACAGTTGACCACAGTGGCTGAGGAACATGTTCCTGTACTAAACAATTAATATTACTCTTCAATTTGTATATATGCATATGTATGTATAACAAATATGGCACATGAAGTTACACTGGCAACTAAATAGGCATCTAATACTTGAATAGTTTTATTTTTATAAAAATATTTCATAGGGTTTAATTAAAATTTCAAAAAGTTAAATTTTCAACTGGCAGCTTTCTTTTTTTTAATTAATTAATTTATTTTATTTTATTTTTGGCTGTGTTGGGTCTTCGCTGCTGTTCGTGGGCTTTCTCTAGTTGCAGCGAGTGGGGGCTACTCTTCCTTGTGGTGCGCAGGCTTCTCATTGCAGTGGCTTCTCTTGTTGTGAGCACGGGCTCTAGGCATGCAGGCTTCAGTAGTTGTGGCATGCGGGCTCAGTAGTTGTGGCTCACGGACTCTAGAGTGCAGCCTCAGTAGTTGTGGCGCATGGGCTTAGTTGCTCCGTGGCATGTGGGATCTCCCTGGACCAGGGCTCAAACCTGTGTCCCCTGCATTGGCAGGCAGATTCTTAACCACTGCGCCACCAGGGAAGCCCTCCCTTCAAATGGCAGCTTTCTATAAATAACTTTTAATATTTATTCAGTATAATTTGCAATTTACACTTCAATTTTAATAGATGATTTAAATATTAGAAAAATAACATTTGAAAGCATGATAATAATTTTAATTTTACATTAACTTCATTATATGTCTTCATGAAAATATATTCAAATTATGTAAAGTTTGAAGTCAGTTGCATTTAAGTTTTATTTTATTTTTAATTAACTAATTAATTTTTGGCTGCGTTGGGTCTTCGTTGTTGCGTGCAGGCTTTCTCTAGTTGTGGCGAGCAGGAGCTACTCTTCATTGCAGTGTGCAGGCTTCTCATTGTGGTGGCTTCTCTTGTTGCAGAGCATGGGCTCTAGTTATGTGAGCTTCAGTAGTTGTGGTATGTGGGCTCAGTAGTTGTGGCACGTGGGCTCAGTAGTTGTGGCTCATGGGCTTAGTTGCTCCACGGCATGTGGGATCTTCCCTGACCTGGGCTTGAACCCGTGTCCCCTGCATTGGCAGGCGGATTCTTATCCACTGTGCCACCAGGGAAGTCCTGCATTTAACTTTTAAATTCTTTAGCCCATTACTGTTAATAGAACATAGATTATATGAAAATCTCAGTTATAACAACATAATTAGTGACTTTGCAAAAATGAAGATAAGAAAAATAAATGGTTTGAAATATATATTTATTAACTTGTAAATAATGCATGTCTCTTTTAAATTGAGGTAACATTGGTTTATAACATAAGTTTCATGTGTACAACATTATACTTCTACTTATGTTTACACTATAGTGTGCTCACCACCAAAAATTTTGTTTCCATCCATCACCTTAAAGTTGACCACCTTTACCCTCTTCATCCTCCCCTCATCCCTTCACCTCTGGTAGCCACTGCTCTGTTCTCTGTATCTACGTGTTTGTTTTTGTTTGGTTTGGTTTGTTCATTTATTTATTCATTTATTTATTTTTTTAATCCCACATATGAGTGAAATCATACAGTATTTGTCTTTCTCCATCTGACTTATTTCACTTAGTGGAATACCCTCAAGATCCGTCCATATTGGCTCAAGTGGCAAGATTTAATCTTTTTATGGCTGCATAGTATTCCATTTAATATACATACACCACATTTTATTTATCCTTTCATCTGCCAGTGGGCACTTAGGTTGTTTCCATAGAGTAGCTGTTGTAAATGATGCTGCAATAAACACAGGGTGCATATTTCTTTTAATTAGTGTTTTCATATTTTGGGGATAAAACCCAAAAGTGGAATAGCTGGGTCATATGGAAATTCTATTCTTAATTTTTTGAGGCATCTCCATACTGTTTTCCACAGTGGCTGTAGCAGTTTACATTCCCACCAACAATGTACAAGAGTTCCTTTTCTCCCTCCACATCCTCATCAACACTTGTTATTTCTTGCCTTTTTGATAATAGCCATTCTGACAGGCATGAGATTATATCTTGTGATTTTGATTTGCATTTCCCTAATAATTAGTGATGTAGAACATCTTTTTCATGTGCCTATTGGCCATCAGTGTGTCTTCTTTTGAAAAATGTCTATTTGGCTCCTCTGCCCATGTAAAAAAATCAAGTAGTTTTTGAGTTGTATGAGTTCTTTATATATTTTAGATTTTAAGCCCTTATCAGATAAATGATTTGTAAATATCTTCTCCCATTCGGTAGGTTGTCCTTTCATTTTGTTGATGGTTTCCTTTGCTGTGCAGAAGCTTTTTAACTTGATATAGTCTCCTTTGTTTATTTTTGCTTTTGTTTCCCTTGCCTGTGGAGACATATCCGGAAAGATATTGCTACAATCGATGTCAAAGAGCATACTGTGTATGTTTTTTTCCAGGAGTTGTATGGTTTCAGGTCTTACATTCAAGTCTTTAATCCATTTTGAGTTGATTTTTGTAAATGGTGTGAGGTAGTGGTCTAGTCTCTCTCTCTCTCTCTCTCTTTTTTTTTTTTTTTTTTGCATGTTGGCTGTCCAGTTTTCCCAGCATCATTTATTGAAGAGACTATTCTTTCTCCAGTAATGCACATCTTTATTTTGTTACTCATCCAGCCATATCTGGTCCACCAAAAGAATACCTAGATACATGCGATAATAATTAAATGTAGTCATTTTGATATTTTTTCCAGCTGTTGCTTTACGCACATTCTTTTGTTGTTATGAAAGTAGACTTGGTAAAGTAAGAGTAAAGAACATACCTAACAGTTTATTAGCTTGATGATTAACTTTAAAAAGTTTAGACCTATGATATGTGAGCCACCATTTTTATTCTTGCCCTGGGGCACCTTGTTTTCTCTCCTCAAATCAACTCCCTCATGCCCAGCTGATGACATTACTTCCTAGTTCACTGAAAACCAGGGACAACAGAAAAGAACTTCTTTTTCCACTTCCCACTTTCTGCTACATTTCTGCCCTTAGACTCTGTCTCCCTCCAGGCATCACAAATGTGTCTATCTAGGATCACCCCCTCCACTTGTGCACTGAATCCCAGTCCTTCTCAGTCAAGAGCATCACTCCTACAATTGCACTCCCTGGTCCCTGTCCCTGTCTACTTTGTCATTCCTATCAGCATATAAAAATACCAAAATATGCCCATTTTAAATATCCTTCCTCTGATCCCACATTTCTTTCTACATTATGCTGCATTTCTTTCCTTCCCTTTATGGCAAAATTCTTTGAAAGGACTGGCTGTACTCTTGTTGTCTTTCTCGTCTACTACTTTGTCTTGAACTCTTTCCATTTCTTCTGTCAAGAGGTTGGTTTATAGACTCACAGACATAGAGAATAGACTTGTGGTTGCCAAGGATGGGGGGATGGGGGAGGGGAGGATTGGGAGTTTGGGATGAGCAGATGCAAACTATTATATATAGAATGGATAAACAGCAAGGTCCTACTGTAGAGCACAGGGGATGATATACAATATCCTGTGATAAACCATAATGGAAAAGAATATGAAAAAGAATATATATATATATATGTATAACGAAATTAACACAACTTTGTAAATCAACTATACTTCAATAAAGTAATTTTAAAAAAGAAGTGGGTTATGAGGTCCATACCTCCTCCCCTTAAATCTAAACATGTTTGTAACTGCCTTATAACCAACAGAATGCAGCAGAAGTCATACTGCATGATTTCTGAGGCTAGCTCAGAAAAGATTATACAGCTTCTGCCTTACTCATTTCAACATGCTCTTGGAGCCATGAGTGCCATGTAAGAATCTTAACTATCTCAAGGTTGCCATGCTGTGAAAAAGCTCATGCTACATGCTACATGGAGAGGACAAGTGCAGGTGTTCTGGCCAACATCCCCAGCAGAGAGCCAGCTGACGGCTACCATCAACTGCCAGAAATGTGACAGAAGATGCCTCCAGATGATCCCAGCTCTCAGTGGTTAAGTCACTCTCAGCCTTCAAGTCTCCCCAGATAAGGACCCAGACATCACTGAGCAAAGACAAGCCATCCTTACTGTGTCCTTTCTGACACAGTATTCCTTGAGCATAATAAAATGGTTGTTTTACACCAAGTTTTGGGGTGGTATGTTAGGTGGTTATAGTAACTGGAACAGTGTGTGTGTGTGTGTGTGTGTGTGTGTGTGTGTGTGTATGTATGTATGTGTATACATATATACATTCATATATTTCCTAGCTCTATTTGCTGAGAAGGCCTAGGAACGGTGGCATCATTGTAGCAATGAAGATATCTGGCACCCAGATCTTGGTTTCCAAATACTACCCTTTGTTAAAAGAAGCCAGAGAGGGCTTCCCTGGTGGCACAGTGGTTAAGAATCCGCCTGCCAATGCAGGGGACACTGGTTTGAGCCCTGATCCGGGAAGATCCCACATGCGTGGAACAACTAAGCCCGTGAGCCACAACTACTGAGTCTGCGCTCTAGAACCCTCGAGCCACAACTACTGAAGCCTAGAGCCTGTGCTGCACGACGAGAAGCCACCGTAATGAGAAGCCCACGCACCGCAATGAAGAGTAGCCCCCACTCACTGCAACTAGAGAAAGCCCACAGACAGCAATGAAGACCCAACGCAGCCATAAATAAAATAAATAAATTTATTAAAAAAAAAAAAAAAAAGAAGCCAGAGGCTCTTGAAGAAATGGTTGATTCCTGGGCTGAGTCAGGAAAAGTACAAATTGAGCTTGAATTACCTCTTGTACCAGAAAGTAATCAAATAATGTTGTAGACATTGCAAAAGGACACAGGAACCAGCTTGGAGCACTTTCTCATTTGCCAAATTTGGGATAATTTTTTTCAACCTTACTTTCTGTTTAATTCATTTTGCCAAACAAACATAGTGAAAACTTTAATCTGACTAATTGTGCAGAAAATAGAATTTGTAGCAAACATAACAGGATAGACTTAAGTCCCTGGCAAGCTGGATCTCCACAAGATCCCATAGATTGCCTTGTAGATGGCCTCCTGGGAGGGAGGTCCTAGGAGGGAGAGGCACAGATCTGCCAGTCCCTATCAGAAGCACAGGCTGCACGTGGGAAGGAAAAGCACAGAAAGTAGAACTGATGTTACTTGGATCTCTTATCACTACACGTGGAAGAGTTCTGATTACTGGCCAAACTCAAGGTGTCGTCTTCCCAAACCCATAGTCCTTGGGCATCCTGCCTGCATCCGTAGGGGATAAGTTTCAAGTTCAATGGTTCTGAAGCCTCTGCTTCACCAGAACCTGCAACGTAAATTTGGGGGTGGGGGTGAAGGTGGGGAGGGGTAGACAAAGTCATAATTGCTGGTGTCACTGGTGCAGAGTCTGAGATCCCAGACTCCAGGAGCTTGCTTCAGGAGGAAACAAGAGAGGGTGCCAGGTCACCAGCAAGAGCCCAACTGCCCTAAGCCTCAGTACTCTCAACCAGTGCCCCAGGAGTATGAGGGAGTTCAACAGCGGCGGCCTAAGGTCCCCACTAAGCTGCTAGGTGTCTGGGAGTTGCGAAGGCCGAAATGGGACTCGTTCACATCCTGTGCTTTTTGCGGATGACAGCCATAGCCAGCAGCCGATCCCTCTCGAGGAGTTCTTCACGGAGCTTGGCCTCAGTGAGACACAGGTGAGGATGCTGCCCTTCATCTCCTTCATCTTCACCTCCATCAGCGCCAGGATGTCCAGCTGCTCGTCCAGCTTGCAGGAGCTCCTCCTCCGTGGTGCCTGACGACAAGTAGAGTTGTTCGAGCCAGTATCAGGGAAGCCCTCACAGCCCTCCCCGCCCCCCACCAGCTGGGGGCCCTTGGGGTTGTGGCAGCCTCCAGCTCCGATGCTGCAGCTGCTGCGGCTGCAGCCTATGAACTCCACTTGCACCACCAAGCCCATGGGCTTCCCATCTTCTCCCGTGGGAATGGTGGGCGCCAGGTGGCACGGATCCCAGAGTCTGGCGCTGCCCAAATTTGGGATAATTTGTGCATGAAATTAATGATGATAGTAACTAACTACAATTAATTAAATAAAATAGAAATGCATGGGTCCAGGCAATATAAGTAAATATGGTAGTAATGGATTACAAGTTATTGAGTAAAATTGGAATCCATGAGTCCATATGATATAAATAAATAAATGAATAAATGAGGGAGAGAGAAATGTTCTTTTATAGTCGATTGTTGACTGAAAACTGAAGAAATGACGGAGTAAAAAGAAAAAAAATCACCATTTAATAAACATCATCGGGCTTCCCTGGTGGCACAGTAGTTAAGAATCTGCCTGGCAATGCAAGGGACACGGGTTCGAGCCCTGGCCCGGGAAGATCCCACATGCCGTGGAGCAACTAAGCCCGTGTGCCACAACTACTGAGCCTGAGCTCTAGAGCCCACAAGCCACAGCTACTGAGCCCACGTGCCACAACTACTGAAGCCTGCACGCCTAGAGCCCGTGCCCCACAACAAGAGAAGCCACGACAATGAGAAGCCACAACGAAGAGTAGCCCCCGCTCACCGCAACTAGAGAAAGCCTGCGCACAGCAACGAAGATCCAACGCAGCCAAAAATAAATAAATAAATTTTAAAAATAAAAATAAACATCATCATGCTTATTCCGATGAGAGTCATAAAGGGATGCTAAGGCAGGTAGGTGGAGATTTGGTGATGTGCCAGATACTTAGGAATTACAAAGGGACAGTTAGGACTTTAAGGTGGAGAACCTGCCAGACTGGTTTGGCAGCATCAGGAGTGAGATGGTTTTGCCTCCAGCAACTTCTGATGTGATACACAAAGGCCGCATCATTTCTCTCTTGCCCCAACATGTACTTAGGTTGGAGAGATTGTACAGAAATGAAAAGCCTGTACTCTTTAAAACTAATTCATGAAAGAGAAAGACAGAAGAACTGCCCACATTGAAGGAGTCTGCAGATATGTGACTACCAAATGCGATTTGCGATCCTGGACCAAAAAGGACAGAGGCATTAGTGGGACAGCTGATGAAATCTGAATGGTACCTATAATTAGACAGTGGTGTTGACTTCCTGATTAGGGTGGTGTATTTGTTTGCTAGGGCTGCCATAACAAAGTACCACAAACGGGGTGGCTTAAACAGTAGAAATTTATTTTCTTACAGTTCTGAAAGCTAGAAGCCAGAAATCAAAGAGTCAGCAGGGTTGGTTCTGTTAGACCCAAACGGTCTACGAGGGATTCCAACTCGCCCAAGAACCGCCAAGAGTCGAGAGCCGCTGCAACACGCAAGAGGTTTATTAGGAGCCGATGCACCGGGGTTCCCTGAACCTCACGCAGGAGGCCGATGGGGAACCCCTAAAAGCGGAATCACATACTTTTTATAGGTTTATTTACTCATAGAGCGGGTATATTCTCACAATGATTGGGTAAATGTGGTGACTTTTGAATTCATTGGCTTAGGAACTTTTGTCCCACCTTCTGGCCGTTATAGTTGTCTGTTCATTGTGGCGGTTAGGGCGTATACCTGTTACGGGCAACTGGAAAATTACCCGCTGTCTGGCAAGTCCCCGTCAACTGAAAAACTCCAAGAATTGGTTTCGATAGGGAGAAGGAGTGGCGCACGATAGGGAGAAGAATTGGTTTCGATAGGGAGAAGGAGTGGCGCACGATAGGGAGAAGAATTGGTTTACGGGAACAAGTGAGGGGGTGGAAAGTCCCTAAAGGCCCCACAGTTCTCTCTGAGGGCTGTGACAGAAGTCTCTTCCATGCCTCTCCCCTAGATTCTGGTGGTTTGCTGGCAATCTTTGGCGTTCCTTGGCTTGTAGACACATCAACCCTATCTCTGCCTTCACATTCACATGACATTCTGGTCTTGACGTATGCTGGTCTGGACGTGATGTTCTGGTCTGGACATGTCTGTGTCCAAATTTCCCCTTTTTATAAGGACATCAGTCATATTGGATTAAGGGTCCACCCTACTGCAGTATGACCTCATTTTATTTTAACCAATTATATCTGCAACAACCCTATTTCCAAATAAGGTCATATTCTGAGGTACTGGGAGTTAGGGCTTCACTATCTGAATTTTGAAGGGACACAATTCAACCCATAATAGATGGTTATATTGGGGTTGAGAGAAATAAGCAAATATAACCAAAGGCTGACAAATGGGGAATCAGGGTGAAAAGGATACCAGAGTTCCCGATACTGTTCTTAAGTGTTTTCTGTAAGTTTGAAATTACTTCAAAAAATTTTTTAAATTCAATAAAGTGCTGAGTTTATGTATTACACAAGATCTTAGTGCTGAACCTACCATGGGGAAGGAACTATAAGGAGATGATAAAGGTGTTTGGGTGGCCTTATTGCAAACTTGCCTGAGACATAGTGAGGGTATCAGAAATTAATACATTATGCTTACACAGCACTTCATAATTTACAAAAAAAAAAAAATCTTATTTCGTTTGTCCCTCCTGACAACTTTGTGAGGCAAGACTTTTTCAATTTTATAAAAAAACTAAAGAAAGGTCAGCTGACTGGCCCAAGGTCTCCATCATACAACTGTTAAAGGTAAACTGAGGCATGTTAAAATTTTAAGTTTGAGGAAAAAATGCATTCAAATGGGGCCGCGCCAAACCAGAAGTGGTTATGAGCGCTCCTCAGACCTCAGCCAGAGGAAAAACTTAAATGGAGAAAGTGTGGAAACAGAGAAAGGAAATTATTTGATTGGCTATAGCTTAGCCTAGTTGGTTGTGTGTGATTGGTTGTCCTTTAGTGTTTTTTTGTTTTGTTTTGATGTTTTGATTTTGTTTTTGTGTTGCCTGTGCCTCCCAGCATGCAGGATCTTAGTTCCCCAAACAGGGATCGAACCTGGAGTGGAAGTGCTGAGTCCTAACCACTGGACTGCCAGGGAATTCCCTCCCGTGGCATCTTGATTACGTGACCTTGAGGCATTTACAGGTTTAGATTTTGGCTTGCTTAAGTAGGCCGCCATGACATTAGAGCCACCTCAGTCTGATGGCCTCCTTGTTTAATTAACACAACTAATAAATGATTAGTTTGGACCCTGATCCAGTTTTTTTTTGACTTGTAATGACCTCCTGTGGCGGTAGCAAACGATAACACGAGTTGACTCTAAACAAAACTGTGACTTCCCTGGTGGTCCAGTGGGTAAGACTCCACGCTCCCAATGCAGGGGGCACTGTACGATCCCTGGTCGGGAACTAGATCCCACATGTATGCCTCAACGAAGTCAGCATGCCACAACTACGACCCAGCGCAGCCAAAATAAATAAATAAATATTTTAAAAACAACAACAACAAAAAACCTGTGACATCCTTTGTACCATTTTGGGGTAAACAAGTTCTTCCCAAGAAAACAATGTCTTCTTCTTAAGATCAAACTGGAGTTTGGGTAAGAGACCATAGAGGCTCCAGATATGAGGTTCACTATGGACCCTTTCCTCCGCTGTCCACACTCCACCCCCCAACCACCGCCTACGGGGCGGGTGTGGGCCGGTCTCCATATGGACTTCGATTTCCCTCACGAACTTTCAGGCCAGTGCCTGGGGAACAGGGTCAAGAAAAGGCCTTCAACCCGTGCCACAATACAGCCTCTTGGACATTTCCCACCAGCAACTCTCAGACCACGCCCCTCACGCACAAGCTCGCTCTTCCTTATTATTGCCCCAATAGTTAAGTCCCAATCATTCTCCTTCGCACCGCTGGCCAATCATGTTCTTTCTCTTTTTATAAACCTCCGCCCTGGCTCCTGCAGTCCAATGATTGATATAATCGTCTTCAAAGTCACGAAGCGAGAGTGCAGGGTTTCAGCGCCGCAACCTCGGGGCCCCACAGACCTGGGGAAGAACTACGAGCCTGCGCGGACTGTAGCCACCAATGCTCGCTCTCCCCCCTCCCCCCACCCAGGTT
>NW_020175393.1:1309152-1360524 GCF_003031525.2 Neophocaena asiaeorientalis asiaeorientalis | reverse complement strand
TAAAGCTGAAAAGGGCCTTAGGTGCTTGACTAGCATACTAGGTCCACTTGCTCACTCTGTCTGTAGGGGCCCAAGACCTTGAGCCTTAAGCTTAGAGGCCCAGAATGACTTGGTCAGCTCCAGCTGGCATGTCTCTGTTGGGCCTTCAGCTTCCGAAACACAGAATTATAAAACGGTAAAGCTGGACAGACTTTAGGAATTGTTTAATCCAGACCACTCACATTGCACTGACTGTTCCAAAGGCTCAGAGGCCCTCCTCTCCTTTCTTTCTCTTGGTTGGGGGAATTAGGGTCAAGCTCGGCAGGTGCAGGGCTTGCCAACACCACGCCCCTTAATCCTGGCCAGGCTGAGTAAGGGCTTCCATCCCAGCCTCCGTGCTCCAGCCAGCTGTCACACAGTGGGTTAAGATGGCTGAGGAGGAGGGTGATGTGGACGAGGAGGATGTGTTCCTGGCGTTTGCCCGGAGGCCCTCTCCTCCCAGGGGTCCCCTGCGGCAGGCCATGGACAAGGCCTTCTTTATCTTCCTGGTCCTCATCCTGACACTACTGACGCTGGAGGCTGTTTATAAGCTGCTGTGGCTGTTACCATGGGCAAAGTTTGGGGACTGGCTCCTGAGAACACCTCAGATGGAGGAGGAGCTGGAACTGTGACCGCCTTTCCTATAAACGTCCTCTTTCCCTGCCACAGAGGTGAGAGGGGAGAAAGGGGGAGATGGGGGCTTTGGAGGGACACTTGGAGAGCTGAGAGCAGCTATCTTAAAATTTCTGCACCTATACTCCGGGAATTAATTTTGAAAAAGTTTATACTCCTCAAGTATTTTTAAGTAAGCACCTAAAACTTTTCATCATACATTAACATTGTTTCAAGGATGTAATTCCTGGCATACAAAAAATATTCACATTTTAAAATAAAACAATTAAATCAATCTTTTGTGTGTCCAGGGGAGTTGAAATATCAGTGACTTGATATTCACCACCACTCGTTTAAAAATATAATTGGGAATCCTTCCTTTTCTTCTTCCATCATTCTCTTTTCTCCTAGAACTTCTATTACCATTCTACTTCTCCACAGACAATTTTATGCTTTTATACTTGAAAGTCTTTTATTGACCAATCTATCACTCTTTCCTACATAAACATATATATTAATTGAGATGAAAAATATTTTTCTTTCTTGTGACCATAAGACTCTAGTTTTTTAGAAAAATTTCTTCTGGGTTATCATTACAATTATTATGTGAGCAGAACTGATTAAATAGCATAAAGATTGTACACATTTTCCTAATTGTTAATATTAAAGGTACATTTTTTTTCTGTTTCAGCTTGCAGGATCTTAGTTCCCTGACCAGGGATCAAACCCCGGCACCCTGCTTGGCAACACAGAGTCCTAACCACTGGACTGCCAGGGAACTACCTAAAAGTACGTTTTAAATGAGATAGACGAGGTGGTGCTCATGGTGCCTTGAAGAAACAGGTTACATGTCTCTTTATTTAAGACAAGGTAAGGGAATTCCCTGGCAGTCCAGTGGTCAAAACACAAACAAACACAAACAAACAAAACCAAAAAGCAAACAAACAAAAAACAAGGTAACATTATCCCGAGATTTCATGATTGAGAACTACAGTATCCTTTTTTTTTTTTTTTTAAGAGGGAGAAAGTCTATTGTAAAAGAGAAAAGGAAGAAGGAGAAGCTCTACTGCAGGAATTTACTGAGGAAAACAAATTTTGGGAAAATTGAGAATCTGGAAATTAAGTTCCTTATATCTCCCAAATCCGAGTACCCTTGGGCAAGTCTTCATGTCCCCCAATTTGAAGACTATAGGCTTAGATGACTGGAGAGAAGTGGTGTGGGATTCTTTAATGGAAGGGAGAGTTTGAGGTTCTGGGACTCTGATGGCTTGGGGATGTAAGGGTCTGTGGTCCCAGAAAGTGGCAAGATGCTCACCATCTGTGGAATTCGCAAGGATGCAGGAGGTGGGAAACTCAGCAGTTGGAACCGTATTAACATTTCCGGTTTCCCCAGAAGCTCACCTTTGGACCCAGCTCTGCCTCCACGAGTCCCTCCAGCTTCCCTTTTTTTTCAAAGTCTGTTTCTTCTCTCTTCCTTCTTTCATCAGCTCTCTCAGAGGAAGAGGACGAGAGAGACTCGAGGTATTTTACGAGCCTCATTTCGTCTCACAGCCCTCACAGCGGCAATTGGCACAGATTCTTCTCAGAACCCCCTCCCCACATCGCCCGTCCTCAGGCCCTGGAGCCCCTGGACAAAGCACGGCCTCCTGGTCATCAGCGCCTGCGCCTCGGGAATCCCCTCCAGAAAAGGAAGGAGAACCACCCAGGTCCCACCTACTTGGTTGGTCATTAGTTCTGTGGTGGAGCTTGAAAAGCAAACCAACAACAATAGCAGTAATAATAACACATTTGTACAGCGTGTTGTGCTCATTTGTATGCATGTGTTATGATTGGGAGATGTAGGCAACTGGATGTAGAAATAGCTTCTGGACAGCGACAAGGGAGCGCACAGCCCATAGAAAGGAATGACAGGCGCATTCGATTAAGCCGTGGAAACTGGTACCTGGCAGGTAGGAAAGCAGCGCCAGAAGGCTTGTCAATAGCCCAGTGGATGCAAAAAGTTTTATTTCCCTCTTAAGAGATTCCCGCCCTTCCGTGCACCCTTGTGCAGCCTTGGAGGGCCAATTCCTCAGCTGCCCTGTTCCGTTCCCCCCTCCCCTGCTTGGACAGGTGGCTCAGTCCTCCCGGCACGCGACTCGCCGGCAGTTGGGCCGGGATGCGGGAAGTTTCTGATTGGCGGAGTGGCAGAAGCACCGGGTGAAAAGAGCTCCACTGGCGGCGCGCCCCAATCCGGGCGTAGCCAGTGCCGTACGGCAAAATGGCGTCCTCCAGGCATTTGGGACGCCCGGATGGGACAATTCCGCCCCCTGCAGGTCAGGGGGAAGGGAGCCGCAGACTATGTGGGCGGCATTAGAAGCCCTCGCGGGGAGGGTCCACCGTCACTTCCGGCCACCGGGGACGGGGGGGACTGGATTCCGTACGACAATATGGCCGCACCTAGGTGCCTGTAGCCGGAAACTCCGCGGCTTCCGGTCCGGAGTAGGGCCTGCGGTGGGAGGGGGAAGGAAGACGGAGGGAACCATGCGAGGTTCTGAGATCAGCGGCGAGGGTCTTCTCGAGAGACTGTTTCTGAGGTGGGGGTCGGACGGTGCGGGGAGCGAAGGCGGGGGCGGGAATGTCGAGGGACAGGTACTGGGGGGTTCCGGGCGCTGAGTCTGAGGGGCAAGCTGTGGTACCTTCCTTCCTATCCCTGAAGGGGAGTGGGGCGGCCGGGGGCTGAACTGGGGGAGGGGTACTTGGCGGGAAGCTCATCTAGGGGAAGGACCGGACTCAGGGCTGGAATCTGAGTGGAAGCAGGAGAGCCCAGTGTGGGGCTCACTATCGGTTACAGGTCCCAGAAAGAGAATGGGGAAAATTAGGGTGGGGTGAGAGGGAGGGGGACTTGAGGTGAAATATCTCCAACCTAACGCCCCGGTTTGAGGAGAGCCATCAGAGGGTGGACTATGGAGATAATTTAAGTAGGAGAAAGGGGGATGGATTGTTGGGAGGGAACCTTCTTCGCCTCAGAGAGTCTCGGAGTTGGGGTGAACCTTCAGGATGGAGTGAGGATGTGGATTTGATGTGTGTGAGAACGAAAGGGGAAAACACCTGAGGTGGTGCCAGCGGGGGTGTGGTATCTGTTCGAGGGGATGTCAAGGAAATCTGGAGTGCAATGTGAGAGGTCGTCCAGGGGTTGAGAGGAAGAATCAACTTGCCAACTATGAGAAATAGTGGGGAAATGCAACTGAAAGACCGGATATCGACGTGAGGGGTGGAGCTGGGGGTGGGACTTAAGGTTTTCAGATGGTTTGGGGCTCCCATAGTAAAGGGCCCAAAAAACGTATGGTACTAATGGTTGCTGAAGATAGGCAGTGAGGACACTGTTGGGCATGGCTGGGTGTTTTGAAACCCAAGAAGACTGAAAAATGTGTGAGATGAAGGGATGGGGCTATGCTGGAGGGGCTCTGTCTGAGGCCCCATCCCCTTCCAGCAGGAATTACGAAATCCCCAACACTTCCTCCCTCCGGGGGATTTGATCCCCCATTTTCAGAAGCCCCTGGCTCCTCCCAGCCCCATGGGGCTGGAGGAAGCAGTAGTTCGGGCGGCAAGAAATGCTACAAGTTGGAGAATGAGAAGCTGTTTAAAGAGGTGAGCTTTAGGGGAGAAGATTCTTGTACTCCAGGGAGGGGGATGGCTGACTGGCTCTCCTGTCCTTTCTTCCCCACTAACCCCACCTCACCTTCTTTCTCTCAATCCCATCCCTTGTCTCTTTCCCCCTCCCTTTTTCTCCTGAACCTTCCAGTTCCTTGAACTGTGTAGGACGCAGACGGCGGACCACCCTGAGGTGGTCCCGTTCCTCTGTAACCGGCAGCAGCGGGCCCACTCTCTGTTTTTGGCCTCGGCGGAGTTCTGCAACATCCTCTCTGGGGTCCTCTCTCGGGCCCAGAGCCGGCCAGCTAAGCTCTATGTCTACATTAATGAGCTCTGCACTGCTCTCAAGGCCCACTCAGCCAAGAAGAAGCTGAACCTGGCCCCTGCTGCCACCACCTCTAGTGAGCCCTCTGGGAATAACCCTCCCGCAGACCCCTCCTTGGACCCCACAAGTGCTGAGACCACTGCCTCTGAGGCCCCAAGGACCCATGGTTCCCGGCGGCAGATCCAGCGCTTGGAGCAGCTGCTGGCACTCTACGTGGCAGAGATCCGGCGGCTGCAGGAAAAGGAGTTGGATCTCTCAGAATTGGATGACCCAGACTCCACTTACCTGCAGGAGGCGAGGTTGAAGCGTAAGCTGATCCGCCTCTTTGGGCGGCTGTGTGAGCTGAAAGACTGCTCTTCACTGACAGGCCGGGTCATAGAGCAGCGCATCCCCTACCGTGGTACCCGCTACCCAGAGGTCAACAGGCGCATTGAGCGGCTCATCAACAAGCCAGGGCCTGATACCTTCCCTGACTATGGAGACGTACTGCGGGCCGTAGAGAAGGCAGCTGCTCGGCACAGCCTTGGCCTCCCCCGACAGCAGCTCCGGCTCATGGCTCAGGATGCCTTCCGAGATGTGGGCATCAGGTTACAGGAGCGTCGCCACCTTGATCTCATCTACAACTTTGGCTGTCACCTCACAGATGACTATAGGCCAGGTAGGCATTAGTGAGATGCTCCTTGGTAACCCTCATTCATCAGGTGTGTGGTGGAGGGGGTGTCTCTCTAGTCCCTTCTTCTAGGGTTCTGGGTGAGTACACTGACTTTATATCTTCCCACATAGGCATTGATCCCGCACTGTCAGATCCTGCCCTGGCTCGGCGCCTGCGGGAGAACCGGAGCTTGGCTATGAGCCGGCTGGATGAGGTCATCTCCAAGTATGCAATGATGCAAGACAAGAGCGAGGAGGGCGAGAGACAGAAGAGAAGAGCGCGGCTCCCCCAAGCCACCTCTTCCCACTCTGCAGACCCCTCCAAAGCCTCCTTGGATTCTGGTGAGGTATGGAAGGGAATACACCCTTCAGAGAGACCTTGTCCTTCCACTGCACTGGCCAGGAGGGAGTACGTGGTGACTGATCATGGCGTGTGCAGAAGGAATGCAAGAAGCAGCCCCTCTGGGGCAAGGGATTCCCTAGAGAAACTCCTTTGTCCCCTGCAGGGCCCTAGTGGGATGGCATCCCAGGAGTGTCCTACCACCTCCAAGGCTGAGACCGATGATGAAGATGAGGAAAGTGAGGAGGAGGAGGAGGAGGAAGAGGAGGGAGAGGAAGATGAGGAGGAGGAAGACGAGGAGGCCACAGATTCCGAAGAAGAGGAGGATCTGGAACAGATGCAGGAAGGTCAGGGGGACGATGAAGAGGAGGAGGAGGAGGAGGAGGAGGAAGCAGGTATGTCAAGGAAACAGTCTTCTCGTCGGTTCCCTCTACTCTGTTGGGCATGAGCCCCCTGTTTGAGATCCTTCCCTTCTTCCTCTTACTCCTAGTGTCCTCTCAGCAGTTTTCTTTCCCCTAGTTCTTTTGCTACCCCTCCCCTCTTTTCTTCTTTTCCAGGGAAGGATGGAGATAAGAGCCCCATGTCCCCACTACAGATCTCCACTGAAAAGAGCCTGGAACCTTGCAAAGGGATCAGCGGGTCGTTGGGGGAGCAGCAAAACAAAGGACTCACAGTGTCACCATCTTCACTGGCAGAAGAGCCCCCGGCCCCCTCCAGCGTAGTTGCTGAAAGCAGTGGAGAGCACCTCGAGGAGTTGCCCCTGGAGGAAGAGAGCCCTATGTCTCAGCTCTTTGAGCTAGAGATTGAAGCCTTGCCCCTGGATACTACTCCTTCCCCTGAGGAGAGGGACGTTTCCTCTTCCAGGAAGCAATCAGAAGACCCCCTCACCACTGTCTTGGAGAATGGAGCAGCCATGGTCACCTCCACTTCCTTCAACGGAGGCGTCTCTCCTCACACCTGGGGAGATTCCAGTCCTCCCCACAAGAAATCTCGGAAGGAGAAGCAAACAGAAGCCGGGCCATTAGGAAAGAGGTAACAGCAATAAGGAGGAGAAAGAGGGAAGCCAAGGAGGGACTGCGGGGGCTTTCTGAGAGGAATACTGTGGAACGGAGTCTGCGGAGAGAAACTGGAGCTCCCCCTCCATCCTCAGTCTCCATATACCCTTCCACCCACATATGTTTCTGTCTCTAGCTATGTGGAAAGGCAAAGGGCAGTGCATGAGAAGACACATACTCTGCCCAGCCCGCCTTCCCCCTTGGCTTCCATGGCTCCAGTTGCCGATTCCTCCACGAGAGTGGATTCTCCTAGCCACGGCCTGGTGACCAGCTCCCTCTGTAGCCCATTTCCAGCCCGGTTGTCCCACACCCCACAATCACAACCCTCCAGACCTGGTACTTTTAAGGTAAGAGGGGGAGGCTGTTTCCTGACTTCATTCTCTTTCATTGTTCAGTTTGGGGTATTCTGTCTGCTGCACTCATCACCTCCTCTCTCTGATAAGTCCTTCCCTTGGCTTCTCATCTGCTGTGTTCCAGACCTCTCTGATTCTCTGTCTTTCACTCCCCCGCAGATGAGTGTGGCCACACAGTGCGATCCAGAGGAGATCATCGTGCTCTCAGACTCTGATTAACTGCCTCCCCCTCCTCCCTGCCTCCAGAATGTTTGGGGATAGTATTTGGAGGACGGTGGGAAGCAGATGACTGAGGAAGGGATGGACTGAACTAATCGCCTTTTGGTGGTTTCTTTAAAAAAAAAAAAAAAAAACTTAAGTTTTACACAGAAACATTAATAAACAATAAAGTTCTTTTCTTATTGTATCCCTGTCTTTTCCTTTTCCTGCTCTCACCAGCTGGTGATTGGCACGAGCTGTTCTCTGGCTCAGGGTTAGCCGTTCCCCCGGGATAGCCCTGGATCTGCCCTTTCCAGCTGCCTTCAGCACGCCTCTCGCGGAGTTTTTCTCCCCCTCAGGCCGTCTCCTTGCCCTCTGCCAGGCGCTGAAAAAATGTACGCGCTTTACCTCCTGAACGCGCTTTACTTTCTCACTTCGAGCGGTAGCAGTAAAAAGGCCAATCACGGGCCGACTCAAGGTTATTTAGCCAATCCAGGCCCGGAGGTAGGGGGCGGGGCTTCAGGGGGACTGTCAGAAGCTGGGAGACCGGGGCGATTAGATCCCGCAAACCCGCTAATGGCCACAGCTCAGGGGCGGAGCCCAGGCAGCGACGGCCTAGACCCATCGCCAATGGGAAGAGGCAGGCTTACCGAATTAAAGGGGAATGAGAGCTTCGGCCGAACCGAGTCCTGCGTCCTCAGCGGCGGAAAGAGACCTGGTACCCTTAAGGTGGAAGGAAGCAGCTGTTCTTTAAAGGAGAAGTGGCCGAGTCGGCCGAGTATTGCCCAGCGGGTCGGGCGGGGTTCCCGCCTGTGCCTTTAAAGCCTGAGGGGCGGGAGGCGGAGCGGAGGCGGAGGGCGGAGGGAGTCGGCGCAAGATGGCGGCGGGAGGGGCCCAGGCTGCGGCTCTGGCCGCCGAGTGAGGGGCGGGGGGGCCCGGGGGCGCGCGGCCCGGTAAGCGGGGACGCGCGGGGTTGGGGGGCGCCTTCCGGGTGGGAGAGGAGGTCGAAGTAGCGCTTGGGGCGGAGCAGAAGGGGGCGGGGTCCGATGTGGGCGGGGGTAGATAAGGGGCGGAGCCCAAAAGCTATGGGCGGGTCTTGAGGTGGGCGGGCCCTAAATGGGCGGGGTTAGGGATAACTGGGGGCAAGGTGCGTGGCCCGCGAGAGAGCCGTGGGGTGGGGGGGCACGGCCTAAAGGGAAGTGGAGAGAGGGGTGGTTTTCAACACCAGAGCCAACCTGCCTCCCTCCCAAGAAAAGGGTACAAAACCCCAGAAAGGTAAATTTTGGAAAGTCAGGCTCTCAGGCAAATGGGAATTTCTGAGGGGAGCCACCCCACTCCCCAAGAGCACCTTATTTCTGTAACGTCCAAGGAAAGATCACTGGATTTGGAGTTAGGACACCTGCGTTTGTGGGTGCTACCACTTAATGGTGTAACCTTGGATAATCTCTTAATCTTTCTGAGCCTCAGTTTCCTCATCTGTCAAATGGAGTTGAAAGGAATACCTACCTTATAGTGTCACTGTGGGGAGTTACTCAGATAATGTGTGAACATGTTTTTAAACTGTAAAGGGCTGTGTCATTATGGGTTGTTATCATTCTTCTCTCTTTCTTTCCAGAGACCCCCCCGGCCGCCCTCCTCCTTCCCTTGTTCCTGTGGCTGGGGGGGTACCCCTTCCCTCCACACCATGGAGCCATCTCCCCTGTCTCCCAGCGGGGCAGCACTCCCCCTGCCTCTATCGCTGGCCCCACCACCACTGCCCCTGCCTGCAGCGGCAGTAGTGCACGTGTCCTTCCCCGAGGTGACCAGTGCCCTCTTGGAGTCTCTCAATCAGCAGCGGCTGCAGGGCCAGCTCTGTGATGTGTCCATCCGAGTGCAGGGACGGGAGTTCAGGGCTCATCGTGCTGTCCTGGCTGCCTCTTCCCCTTACTTCCACGACCAGGTCCTACTCAAGGGCATGACCTCCATCTCGCTGCCCAGCGTCATGGACCCAGGCGCCTTCGAGACTGTCTTGGCTTCAGCTTATACTGGTCGCCTCAGCATGGCCGCTGCTGACATTGTCAACTTCCTCACAGTGGGGTCTGTGCTCCAAATGTGGCACATCGTGGATAAGTGCACTGAACTCCTCCGAGAGGGCCGGGCCTCAGCCACCACCACCACCATCACCACTGCTGCAGCCACATCGGTCACTGTCCCTGGTGCTGGGGTCACCTCAGGGAGTGGGGGCACCGTGGCCCCTGCCACTGTGGGATCCGTACGCTTCCATGCCTCCAGCCGGGCCAGTGAGAATCAGTCCCCCAGCAGCAGCAACTATTTCAGCCCTCGGGAGTCCACTGATTTCTCATCTTCCTCCCAGGAGGCTTTTGCAGCTTCTGCAGTGGGCAGTAGGGAGCGTCAAGGAGGTGGCCCTGTATTCCCCGCCCCTGTGGTTGGCAGTGGGGGGGCTACCTCTGGGAAGCTGCTGCTGGAGGCAGATGAGCTGTGTGATGACGGTGGGGATGGGAGGGGTGCAGTGGTCCCTGGGGCTGGGCTCCGCCGGCCCACCTATGCACCCCCCAGCATTGTGCCGCAGAAACACTGGGTATATGTGAAACGGGGTGGAAACTGCCCAGCACCAGCGCCCCTCGTTCCCCAAGACCCAGACCTGGAAGAGGATGAGGAGGAGGAAGACTTGGTGTTGACCTGTGAGGATGATGAAGATGAAGAGCTGGGGGGTGGCTCTGGGGTGCCAGCAGGGGGAGGATCTGAGGCTACCCTTAGCATAAGTGATGTCCGGACCCTGTCTGAGCCTCCAGACAAGGGAGAGGAGCAGGTCAATTTCTGTGAGTCCTCCAATGACTTTGGCCCCTATGAAGGTGGGGGTCCTGGGGCAGGGCTTGATGATTCAGGGGGACCAACCCCTTCCTCCTATGCTCCCTCCCATCCTTCGAGGCCCCTGCTTCCACTGGACATGCAAGGCAACCAGATCCTAGTCTTCCCATCCTCTTCATCCTCCTCCTCCTCCTCACAGGCTCCAGGCCAGCCACCAGGGAACCAAGCTGAACATGGGGCAGTGACCCTGGGGAGCACATCGGCAGGGGCCCTGGGCATGCCGGGTGGCACCGGCGGGACTCCTGGAGGGACAGGCAGTGGGGATGGAAATAAGATCTTTCTGTGCCACTGCGGAAAGGCCTTCTCCCACAAGAGCATGCGAGATCGCCATGTGAACATGCACCTCAACCTGCGGCCCTTTGATTGCCCCGTGTGCAACAAAAAGTTCAAGATGAAGCATCACCTGACAGAGCACATGAAGACACACACAGGCCTCAAGCCCTACGAGTGCGGCGTCTGCGCCAAGAAGTTCATGTGGCGAGACAGTTTCATGCGCCATCGGGGACATTGTGAGCGCCGGCACCGCCTAGGCGGCGGGGGCGGGGCCGGACCCGGACCCGGGGGGACCACCGGGCCAGCCTTGCAGCCCAAGAGAGAGTCCCCCGGCGGCGGGGGCAGCGGCGACGAGGCGAGTGGGGCCACGCCCCCGTCCACTCGACGGGTCTGGTCCCCGCCCAGCGTCCACAAGGTGGAGATGGGCTTCAGTGGGGGCGGAGGAGCAAACTGAAGAGGCGAGCTACTGGGGGTAGCTTTCCGGGAAGAGGGATTAGGGATCACTAGCCAGGGGCGCTGTGGCCCGTAGGTGATCTCCCAACACACTTACTGTCTTCCTATCTCTATGGACTTGTATATATTCTGGAGAGGGAACCGCCTCGCACCATGGGCCACCCCTTTCTACTCCTCAGCCCCTCCTCCCTAAAGTATCACCGGAACTCAGCCCTTCCTTCCCTTCAGATGGGTACACTGAAGCCCCAGCTCCCGAGTAGGGTGCAAGTGGTGGTGGGGGGGGGAGGGAGAGGGGACTTGTTGAGCATCCTGGAGTCGCTGGGTCGAGGGTCAGGTAGTTGTAGTCTGTACCTGAAGTCTGTGTTTGCGTAGTTGTGGGGACCAGGCCTTTGAGCCCCACCCTTGTCCTAGAACATACCCTGCCCCCCAAAAGGATGTACCCCTTATTTCTACCCTAATCCCTCTTCCTCCACCTTGGGGGTCCCCCAACTCCATTCTCACTGGGGAGTGGGGGAGTGGAGACAAGTAGTAAGTCGTAGGAGTACAAGGGTTTTATTTTAAATCTTATTTTTTTTAAACGGTGATTAAAATATTTATTGGTCATTTCAATTGCCTTCCCGACAACCCCTATGTGTTTGCTGGGGACCTGGCCCAGGTCGGGGAAGGTGGAGTAAGGGTTCTCAGGGAAGTGGATTCGGGGTTGGGGCGGACAGGAGGGGGTGCCTCTGGTGTGGGAAGGCTCCCGGACTCTGTGGTGCTGGGTGGTTCAGGAGGGCTGGGCGGGGCTGAGTTCCCCAGATCAGAACTGGAGAGGATGTTCCGGGATCCCTGCCCAGCCGGCGGAGGAAGCACCTGCCTCCCCCGAGCCTTCCCCTAACCGGAGCGGAGATTTCCTCCGCCCCTCCTGCCGGCCTTTGGAGGAAAGTGAAAGTGAAAGGGGGAAAGGCGGCTTCGGAGCTGAGAAGATCGCGGCGTCATGAAGCCTGTGTCCCTGCTCCTCGCTGTGGCTCTGGGTGAGCGAACCCCGCGACTCTTAGCCTAGGGAAGCGGTGGGAGGTGACTGCCACCACGTCTGGGGGTGGGGTGGAGGAGGTCGGGTCACCTGACGTTGGGGCCGTCCCCTCACTCGCGCCCATACCCCCCAGGCACGGCGACCGTCGTCTCGGCGGGACCCGCAGTGATAGAGTGCTGGTTCGTGGAGGATGCGGGCGGGGGCCGGTTGTCCAAGAAACCCTCTGCACTGCTGCTGCGCCAGAGCTCGGAGAGCCCACCCCCCCGGCCGGACCTCGACCCAGAGCGCTACCTCAAAGTGCATGGTGAGTCATGCTGGACTCGCTCCCAACTCTGTCGCCTCCACCGAAACCCCCTGCTCTTTAGGTCTCACAGTGACCTCGGGCCTCAGTTTCCCCCTCTGTAAAATGAAACTGGATCACTTTTAAATCTCTCGCTACCGGGTAGTCTGTACCTTTAAAACTCCCTGGACGCTGCCCTCCCCTCCCCTTTCCTGGCGGAGATTCTACGGCAGCAACTTCTCTCTCTGTGCTCACAGACCCCGCGGGCACCCTCCTAGGCGCCTTCAGGCGATACCCGCGGGACGCCCCCGCGCCACGCTGCGAAATGAGCCACTACGTCCCGCTTCCTGCCTCGGCGATCTGGGTCAGCGGCTTGACCCCGGAGCAGAGCTGCCCGCGGGCCCTGGATGGGAGGTGGCTCATGGTCAGCGTGTCCAGCCCGGTCCTCAGCCTCTCCAGCCTCCTTCGACCACAGTCCGAGCCTCAGCCGGAGCCTGCCCTCATCACCGTGGCAACAGGTAGCTACCGAGGGGAAGTAGAGATAAACGGGTAGATTCTAAGGGTCCAGATCAGCCGTTAACTCGCTATGTGGACTTGAGCGAGTCATTTCCCTAGTCGGGTCTCAGTTTCTTTATTTATAAATCGAGGCAGTTCAGCTGAAGTTAAGATGTCTCTACCGCTTCTTCTAGTCCCAGCCTAGTTTAAACAAAAGTGCGGTTTGGGGCGGGGCTTTGGAGCCAGGCGGGGGTTCCTGACACCCGACCTTAAGAAACTCGCTAGGCGACGGAGTTGGGAGGGTCTCAGAAACAGGAACTTTTGCACCTTTCCTCCTAGATCTTGCTAGGCTCCCCCACATTTGCGGTTCACCCAGTTAAAAAAAACAGCCTTCGCGCCCCACCCGCGCCCACATCCGGCACTGCGGCAACCAGCAAAGCGCAGGCTCTTGAGCTCTAGCGCGTCGACCTCCCTTGACAGCCCCTTCCCTATGGCGCGTGATGATGCCCTGACTCTGTGGTCACCGAATGGTGGGCTTGAGTGCGTGGAAGGGAAGCGGCAGATCTAATGGTTCCCGCTGCAAGGGCCACTTACTGCATTGTGTGACGCGGTTTGAGGCCCAGGGGTCGGGCACCTTGCTGGGCTGGGGCGCAGGGAGGGAGTGGGCCGATAAAGCAAGAATGGGGAAGATATGACCGGGATTTGGGATTTCTCGGAGGTCTTCTCGGGAGGGTGGGTAGGATATTAACAGAGTCCTCGGCTTCCTTCAGTCTTGTGCGATTTTATGGAAACAATACAGCCTGACCGGCTGGTCAACCCCAGCCGAACCCTACACCCTCCCTTCCCCAGTACCTTCTCCCTGCCACCCTCATCACTGAGAGAGAATCACCCACGGGGCTCAGCACCCACCCTGAAACCCTCACATCTGCCTAAACCTCCATTCTTAGTCCCCAGACCTCGCCGTGGGCAGGGGCAGAGGCAGAGGCAAACTGCTCCTTGTGGGGACAGTAGCTCTCTCTAGTGGGTAGGAATATTTCCCAGGCTGTTGGCTTCACAAGGTGGGGTGAGAATGTCCTTTTCTCTCTGAATATGCTTTTCCAACTGTAAAATGTGGATGGTTATTTCCCATCTGCCTTCCCATTGTTGTAAAAATCAAGGGAGACACTTTGTTAATTTATTCACTGATTAAATATTTATTATCACCAAGAATAAATTAGGGCCCAGTAGTTCTCAGTCCAGGCTGCAAATAAGAATCCTTTTGGAGGTTATACTGAAATCTGAGTTTTACTCCAGATGAATTAAATCAGAACCTCTGGGTGGCCTTGCGTACTTTTAAGGGTCACAAAGGTGATCGGATGTAGAGTCTACTCTCAGGAAGGTTCCCATCAGATTTGTCTTGGGTAATTGTAGAGCAGAAAGTGACTTGGACCGTAAAAGAAGTGCAGATAGGGAGCCATGGGCGTGTGCCCAGGAGAGAAAATTATTGCATCTCACCCACCACCAGGGGTGAAAACTAGTTGCTGTGTTCAGCCCTCCTTTTCAAGCATTCCTACTTGATTAGGGATTTAAGAATGTGAAAGTTGTTGTTTCAATGTAAAGTTAAAAATGAACTCTTTCCAGGGTCACAGATCATCAGTAATTTTGCTAGTATGCATTTATACTTTATTTCTTACCAAATTAGTTGTCAAATACTCTAAAATGTTTCTTGAGAAATATACTTTTGTAAGATACTTGTGTGTATAGTATTTAATTCTCATCATTCTTTTAAAATTGTTATAGAAAGTTTCAGTGACACACTAAAGTAGAGAACAGTAAAATGAACCCCCCATATACCCATTATCTACTTGTATAGTTATTACATTTTACCAAATTGTTTTACCTATCCTCCCCCAAACTTCTATTCTTTTTTGGAAGTATTTTTAAGTATATCCCATCGTATTATTTTACTCATAAGTACTTCAGTAAGCATCTCTGTCATATAAGGACTTTAACAACCCCCCCACACACAATAGCATTATCATACCTAACAAAACAAACAATAATTCCTTAGTATCATTTAACTCCTGGCTCATATTAAATTTCTCCCGATTGTCTCAATGATGTTATTTTACAGTCTGTTTGCTTCAGTCAGGATAAAAAAGAGGTCTATATATTCTATTTGGTTGTTGCAGCTGCTTGGGCTGCCAAAACAAAATATCATAAACCAAGGGGCTTAAAAAACGGGAATTTATTTTCTCACAGTTTTGGAGGCTAGAAGTCCAAGATCAAGTCCAAGATCAAGGTGCTAGCAGGGCTGTTGTCTGGTGAGAACTCTCCCCTTGTGGTTACAGATGGCTGCCTTCTGGCTGTGTCCCCACGTGGAGGGGAGAGAGAGAGCTGCGGTGTTTCTTCCTCTTCTTATAAGGGCACCAGCTCTATCAGGTTAGGGCCTACCTTTATGACCTCATTAACTTTATCACCTCCTCCTAGTCCCTATCTCCAAATACAGTCACATTGTGGGTTAAGGCTTCAACATTTGAATTGGGGGGGTTGGGGGAGGGAGAACCACAGACATTCAGTCTATAACAGTTTTGTCTCTCTTTTTTAAAAAATTTATTTATTTTTGGTTGCCTTGGGTCTTCGTTGCTGCATGCAGGCTTTCTCTAGTTGCAGTGAGTGGGGGCTACTCTTCATTGCGGTGTGCGGGCTTCTCGTTGCAGTGGCTTCTCTTGTGGAGCATGGGCTCTAGGCACGCGGGCTTCAGTAGTGTGGCTCACGGTCTCTAGAGTGCAGGTTCAGCAGTTGTGGCACATGGGCTTAGTTGCTCTGCGGCATGTGGGATCTTCCTGGACCAGGGATCAAACCCTTGTCCCCTGAATTGACAGGCGGATTCTTAACCACTGCGCCACCAGGGAGGTCCCAGTTTTGTCTCTTAAGTCTCTTTTATTTGTAATTGCCCCACCCCTTTAAATGCTATTGATTTGTCATTTGTTCTGTAGAAGTTCCCACATTCTATATTTGGCCAATTGTTTCCTCATCCTGTCATTTCCTTTGTTCCTTTTCCCTCCATATTTCCTATAAATTGGTAGTTAGAGCTAGAGGCTTGATTAGATTTGGGTTTAAATTTTTTCAGTAATATACATATATATATATATATATATATATATATACATATATATATTTGTAGTACGCGGGCCTCTCACTGCTGTGGCCTCTCCCATTGCGGAGCACAGGCTCCAGACACGCAGGCTCAGCAGACATGGCTCACAGGCCTGGCCGCTCCTCGGCATGTGGGATCTTCCCAGACCGGGGCAAGAATCCATGTCCCCTGCATCGGCAGGCGGACTCTCAACCACTGTGCCACCAGGGAAGCCCCAGTAATATTTTATAATAGTTTTTACCATTCACTTTTTAACAGAAAAGCATAAGCCTATATAATACAAGCTGCAAAACAGGTAGAAATTTCCTTACCAACAGGTTCTGGCCCTGTTGTGTTTACATTTGTATTTTTACAGAGTCCAGGTTGTGGGATGCAGGTCTAAAATTGCTTCATAAACCCATATTAAAGAGCACTGTTAGCTTAAGGTTGAACTGTAAAACCTTTAGGTTTTGTTTATGAATCCTACAGATTGATTCTTACAATTCAAAACTGTATTTTTGGATTTTAATAAACTAAATGAAATTGCTTACTTTTTTTTACTCTATTGAACAAAAACAATCCCATGAAGTTCAGAGAAGTTTAACCTTATAGGCCTTAGAAGCTAGGATTAAAAATTATACAAAAATAGGGAATTCCCTGGCAGTCTAGTGGTTAGGACTCTCCTCTTTCACTGTCGAGGGCCTGGGGTTCAATCTCTGGTTGGGGAGTTACGATCCCGTAAGCCCCGTGGCATGGCCAAAAAAAGAAAAAAGAAAAAAAAATTACATAAAAATAACCACAAGAGGCTTCCCTAGTGGCGCAGTGGTTGAGAGTCTGCCTGCCGATGCAGGGGACACGGGTTCATGCCCCGGTCTGGGAAGATCCCACATGCCGCGGAGCGGCTAGGCCTGTGAGCCATGGCCGCTGAGCCTGCGCATCCGGAGCCTGTGCTCCGCAACGGGAGAGGCCACAGCAGTGAGAGGCCCACGTACCGCAAAAGAAAAAAAAAGAAAAAAACCACAAGAGAAAAAAATTACTTCTACCTGGAAGACCCAGACATTTCTGGCAGTGGAACAGATCTGAAGGACATGAAGTAGTTAGATGTTGGAGAAAATGGGGGAGGGACATTAGAAACTGAAGGAACCAAAGCAAAGAAAAGCCCAGTGACTAGAGTTTCTACTGGTCGCAAGAAAGGGATTCTATGTGGCTGGTTCTTAGGGTGCAAGAGAAGTCTGGAAAGATGGGTTGGGGGCTGGATTACCAAGTACTGTAAAAGCTGGAGTTTATAAATGATAGTGAACCATCAGGAGTTTTGTGTGTGTGTGTGTGTGTGTGTGTGTGTGTGTGTGTGTGTGTGCCATTTTCCCAAAAGCCTGTTATTTTACTTGATTGCTACAAAAGGTGGCAAGGATTAGATCATTGGACTAATGGGGAAAATAGAGATTAAGTCCTTTTCCCAAGATACCCAGCAAGTCCATCATGATGATGATGACAGTAACGAAAATAGTAAGAGCTAAGCATTTTCTATATGCCGGCTCCTGTTCTAAGCACTTTATAGGCATAATCTTATTTATTCCTCTCAACAACCATAAGAACTAGGTACTGATGTTATTCCCATGTCACAGATGAAGATATATGAGACACAGAGCAGTTAGGTAATTTGCCCAGGGACACACAACTTGTAAGAAGCAGGGCTAGGAATTGAACCCGGGCCATCTAGCTCCAGCGTGTGCCTTTAGTTGCTGGCTTCCTAGGTAGCTGGGGTTTTTAAACAGGCAAGTGCCCAGATCAGACTTGTAGCCACGCTATTTGGTTTCAGTGTGGAGGATGAAATGAAAGGGAGAGAGATACTGATAGAGGATAGGGAGACCTGAGAGGAGGCTGTTGTAATTGTCCAAATGTATATTGATAAGAACTTGAGTAGGAAACATGTAAGATCTATTTGGGAGACAGAATTAGGGCCTGGTGGGGAGAGCACATAGCACATTATATTTGGCAATCTGTCTCCTACGCAATTTGAGGGCAGGGGCTCCCTATCTTGTTTACCACTCTCGTCAACCGTGAACATCTTAGGTGCTCAATAAATATTAGTTGAATGAATTAATTAGAAGAAGGAGTCTTAGGGACTCCAAATGCTTGCCTTTAGCACCTGGGGGCTGGTGGTGATCATTGGTCAAGGCAGGTAAGATGGGCATTGGAGCCGAGTGGGGAAATGTTCTAGAGATGCTATTGAGTTGGGGCACGTTACATTTGTCTGGCAGATGGTTGGCTGTAAACACAGCAAACACTTTTGTAGTCATACTGTGTTCCAGGCACTGTTCTAAGCAGCTTTCATATATAGGTGTCTTTGTTATCCAGAATCAGGAACTGCATACGTCTGAGTAGCAGGTGTTAAATGATTTAACCTTCACTACAACCTCATGGGATAGGTACTATCATCATTATTATCCCTATTTAGGAGATTCAGAAACTGAAGAGTAAAGTAACTGTTCCAAGGCCATATAAATAGCTGCAGAGTGGGGATTAACCAGGGCAGCCAGGCTCCAGGCACTCAACCAGCATATACTGCCTCAGTAGATCACAGATGTCTGTGTTCAGGTCTAGTCTAGAGCCAGAACCTTCCAGAGTCAGTAAATACTCTGCATAGCACCATAGGGTTGACAGTCATGAATCATCACTTCTTCACCAGCAAACCAAGAAGGGCCTGGCTCTTCAAAGGTGGGCGTGGAGGCTGGTGGGCTGGTTCAGGTTGTGTCAGGGCACACTCAGATCCCGCTGACCCCAGAGCTGGTGCAGCACGGGCTGTGTGTTCCGAGCAGCCTTCAAGGGCTGTACCCACTCACTGCCTCTATTCACCGTGAGACCTCTCTGCTCACTCTGAGTCTCACTGGGTCCCACCCAGTCCCAGGGCAAAGGGGATTTGCAGGGAGGGCTGGGAGATGGTGAGTGTCAGAAGGGAGGTGTCCTCAGAGGGGTGGGTAAATTAGAGTCGAGTCCCCCCCGTAACTCCATTTCTCTATTTTATTCTCTTTCTTCCTCTCCCCCTCCCCACCTTCCTCTCCTCATCTTCCCCAGCTGTGCTGACTGTCCTCACTCACACCCCCACCCCTCGCATCCGAATGGGACAAGATGCCCTGCTGGACCTGAGCTTCGCCTACACGCCCCCCACCCCCAAGGCTGCTACCTCTCTGGCCCCAGGTCCCCCTCCCTTTGGGCTGGAATGGCGACGCCAGCACCTGGGTAAGGGGCACCTGATGCTGGCTGCGACCCCTGGGCTGAGTGGGCCGATGCCAGCTGCCCGAGAGGGGGCGGTGGCATTTGCTGGTTGGGATGACGATGAGCCCTTCGGGCCGTGGACCGGAAATGGGACCTTCTGGCTGCCTGCAGTGCAGCCCTTCCAGGAGGGCACCTATCTGGCTACTGTACACCTGCCGTACCTACAAGGGCAGACCACCCTGGAGCTTGCCGTACAGAGTGAGTGAGGGGACAGGGGTCTCTGTGGGTAGAGGGTGATCACTGGGATTATGGGGACACCATGATGGGGGAAGGATGGTGGAGAAAAGGGTGCTGGGTGAGTAGAGGGAGACAGATTGGGGGTCCCTGAGAGTCATGGGGGGCAATGGGTAGAGGGTCCCTGGGAATCTGAGCGGCTTTGGGATGAAGGTTCCCAAATCTGAGGGAGTAGGGGTCCCTGAGAATGGGGGCTTTGGCATGGAGATTCCTGTGAAACACCAATGGAGAGATGGCAGGTTCCCCATCCTGGGAGGAGAAAACTCAAACCCCTCAGTATTGGGGAAGCCAGAGGGCACACTGAGGGCCTCTGAGAGAGGACAGTGTAGATTGATTCCCTCATGCTGCTTTCTTACTCTCTCCCCAGAGCCCCCCAAGGTGACCCTGACACCAGCACCTCTTATATGGGCTGCCCCCGGGGAGGCACCCCCGGAGCTGCTCTGCCTCGTGTCCCACTTCTACCCCTCTGAGGGCCTGGAGGTGGAGTGGGAGCTCTGGGGTGGCCCAGAGGGTCGCTTTCAGAAGGCCGAGGGGCAGAGGTGGCTCTCCGCCCTAAGCCATCACTCAGATGGCTCCGTGAGCCTCTCTGCACACCTGCAGCCACCCCCGGTCACCACCGGGCAGCATGGGACACGCTATGTCTGTCGTGTCCACCACCCCAGCCTGCCCGCCTTGGGGCGCAGAGCCGAGGTAACCCTGCAGGTAGCTGGTAAGAGCCTGAAATATGGAGAAACGGGGAGGGGTGTGGGGAGAGGTGCCTGGGAATTTCAGACTCATTCTTGCCCCTTCTGCCTGCCAGGTCTCTCTGGGCCCTCTCTGGAGGATGGCGTAGGCCTCTTCCTGTCTGCCTTTCTCCTCCTTGGGCTCGTCAACGTGCTGGGCTGGGCCGGTGAGTGTAAGTCCCACCCAGGCTGGGACCCTTGACTGGCAGACATTCTCTTCCTCCTCCCAGAAGAAGTCTGACACCCATCCCTCTGCCCTTCTACTGCCCCATCCCATCCCTTCTAAATTTCTCTCCACAGCTGCCTACCTGGCAACTTCCAAGGATTCAGTGGAAAAGGTAACAACACTCTACCTTCCTTTATTTTTCCCTTCTCATTTTATGCCCTCTGCCCAACTCCTCACCCAGGAGGGAGGCTGCTGGCTTGGTGGGCAGAACCCAGACTTGGAATTCACACAGACCTGCATTAAATCCTGCCATCTCAAACATGCTACACCTCAGTTTCCTTGGGTGTAGGGGGAAAAAACTGATTAGGCAGTGCTGTCCAATAGAATTATAATGCAAACCACATACGTAAATTTAAACATATAATCTAGGGACTGCATTAAAAAGGTAAAGAGATATCTAATATATCCAAAATGTTATCGTGGCAACATGTCATCAGTATAAGAAATTATAGTGTTTTTTCCATTCTAGGTCCTCAAAAACAGGAGTTTATTTTAAACTGGCAGCACACCTGAATTTGGACTAGGCACATTTCAAATGCTCAACAGACACAAGTGGGTGGTGGCTACCCTTCCGGCCAGCAGAGCCTCAGAGGGCTCTTGGAATGATTAAAAGAGAAAGGGCATCTGGAAGATGCAGGAGCAAAAGCACTTGGCACAGTGCCAGGCTTAAAACATAGAAAATGTTAGCCTCTATCATCTGCCATCCTCTGTGCCCATGATGTTCATTTGTCTCTGGATTGACCATGAGCACGTCACCCTGCCCCGAATTCCTCACCTCCTTTTTACTTCTCTTCCAGAAAACACAGTGAGGCCAACTCACCACCATCCTGGGGAAGCCACCATCATCTCTGGTCTGAGCCACTGTAGTAACTCCCCCAAATTGTATACCCTTGGTTCCTGCACCCTCCAGTCTCTCTCCAGTGAGCAGCTGCTTTCTGAAAAGACAAAAGACATTCACCTTCTTAGGGCTCTAGAGCAGCAGTTCTCAAAATTTTTGTTCTCAGCACCTCTTAAAAATTATCAAGGACCCTGCAGAGCTTTTGCTTATGTGGGTTATAAACTATAGATATTTATTGTACTAGAACTTAAAACTGAGAACAATTTAATACACAGGAAGACACAAGCACACGTTCCATTAGCTGTGGGGACGATGTCAATACACGTCATGTAGCTTCAGGAAAACACTGTACGTTTTTTAGAGAATGAGAATGAAAAGGCAGATAACAGTTTGGGATTGTTATGAAAATAGCCCAAACTTCGCATACCCCCTGAAATAGTCTCAGGGACCTCTGGGACAGAAACGGGTGCTCGAGAGGCAAAATCCTTTCTTCTTGTCCTGGCTTGTGTATCCCTGCGCTCCAGCCACTGCTTACCTCTTCAAGCCCGCCTCGTGCTCTCTCCGGCCCTCTTCTCAATGCTTATCACACCTACGGCTGATCCTTTTCTTCAATAGCCTCCCACCCTCCCTGGGTCCCAGAGCGCTGTTCCCTCTGCCTGGTCCACCCTCGCCCTTCCTGGGCTCCAGACCAGGTCAGCCTTGTCATTCCCTCAGATCGCCGCGTGTCCCTCTTGTGCGGTTCACCACGGTTGTATTTAAGTGATTGTGCGAGTCGTTGTTAAATGCTTGTCTCCCTGCCCGGACTGTCGTCTCCTCGAAGGCGAGGATGAGCCTATCCGTCCCCTGGTGTATCCCCCGCGCCGGCACAGGGCCTGGCGCCCGCTGGAGGGCGCTCAATATAAGAAGTTAGTCTTTTTGCGTCCTAAGAATTCAAAAGCAGGTGTTGGATCAAATAACTATTGGAGGAAGGAAGCAGCGGCTCGGCTTAGGGACCTCCGAAGGTCGGGACGGTCGGCCAGACTGACGCGGGGAGCGGGTCTAATCGTATGTGAATAAACTTGTTCAGTGCTTCCAACGGGTGCCTTAGTTCTTCCCCAGGGATCCCCTTTGCAAGCGCAAGAACACTTCCAATCGCGTGTGGTTCCTTCCAACGACCCCGCCTCTCAAATGCCTCGGCTGCACCCAATCCCCCTTCGGAACTGATTGGGGTCGGGCGCCACTAATGACGGACAGGACTCCCTCAAGCAGCCGGCCCTAGAGGGGTGACCGTACGTGAACCGAGATCCAGGCCCTAGCGTCGGAAACCCCCGAGCGCCGAGTCCCTAACCGGACGTGGCGGCTTCCTGCTCCGCCCCCTTCCGAGGGGGCGGGAACCCAGGGCTCTCAGGAAAAGCCGGAGTGGATTTCGGCCCGCTACACGCGCGGGTGGGGGTGGGAGTAGAACCCCACGGGCTGGAGTAACTGTGTCCGTCCCCGTCTAAAACGCTTCCCCCGGGAGTTTTAGCCTAGTGGTTGTGTTGGGGGAGAGGAATGTCAAATTTGGCTCCTGCCCTTCCCCGGGGGCTGGAGACTGAAATCTTTATGTCAGTTCAGTGCGGGGCGACTTGGGTTCCAGGATCCCCGAGTCCGGGGGGCCCGAGGACAGCGGAGCTGGAGACCCGGGCTCCTGGGTCCCGGCCCCTGAGTGTCTAGCGCTCCTCTCGTCCGCGGCCCTGGCTCCTGTCCTCACTTCCTTCCCTTTTTGGCTCCTGCTCGCGGAGCGGGCGGACGTGGGGGGAGCGGAAAGGGCGGGAGGGCCCGGGAGTCTGGCGAGGGGGTGGGGTACAAGGGGGTGCGGAAAAGCCAGGGAAGGGACTCGGTCCGGGAACTTGATCAGGGGCCGGAGACCTACGGGAACAGCGGCCCGGGACCCGTGCTGCCCCCACCCCTCCTGAGCAGGCGCCCCCATGGCCCGACCCCAGTGATTCCTTCACGCGGCCTTGTATATTTCTAAGACTCTCCACCTTTTGGTGTCTGTGTCCCTTCATCTCTTCCTGCCTCAGCTACTTCCGCGCCTCTCGCTGGTGTCTGCCTGTCTCCCCGCTGCGGGGAGTCCCGGCGTTTCTGTGGTTCTGTGCCGCAGTGTGACTCAGGACCTGCCCGCAGGAACCTGCCCTGTTCCTGCCAGGAGCGTCTGGCTGGCTGTCCTGCGGGTCTCTGGCCCTCTCCGCCTGTGCCCGTGTGTGCCCGTCTCTCTGGGCTTGGTGTCTAGGTCCCTGTCTTCCCCCCTGTTTTTGTTTGGCGGGGAGGGGTTTGTTTCCACAGTAACCCGCTCCTTTGATTCCGGGATTGGGGAGGGAACCCTTTGACTTCGTGACCCCTCCCCCCTCTCCTGCCGGGCTCTGGGTAGAGGCGCGAAGCCAAGGTTCTTGGACCTTGGAGGGACCATCCCGGGCTGAGTGGCGGGTGGTCACCTGCTTTTCTCCGGGACTAATGGCGGTGGCCAGGAGTATGACTGGGGCCTCGGGAGGCGCCAAAAGTTGGATTTGAGGCCCCGAGGCTTTGGACTCCTGGGTCCTGAGTCTGGGTGAGGGCTGGGTGACTAGCAGGGCTGGTTTTTCGGGATCGGTTGGGGGAGGGGCTGGGTCACATGACACTCTCAGTCTTTCCCCCTCATCATCCCCACTTCCCCTTCTTCCTGTACTGGGATCAGAGCCGCCACCTCGAGGGGGGTCTCCAGGGCTGAGGGACCCGGGGAAAGGGGGCTAAGGGGAAGGACTAACTCTTTGGGCTTGGTCAGTTCCTGCGGGGGAGGGCGGAGCGTGCGGCTGTGCCTGTGACTGAGGTTTCAGCTTCTCAAGGTCTCTGCCTCAAGCTTTCTGCCTCTCTCGCTTCCCGTCTCCTACCCTTTGCACCTTGATTCTCCGCTGTTCTGGGGTTCAGCTCTGGGGGGAAGGGGCTACAGCGGTCTCCAGGACCAGGGTTCCTGCATTCCATCCAGCCCCCCACGGCAAACCCCTAGACTCCACCGGGCCCTGAGGCGGCTTGCGGGGGGCTGTCTGGGCCCCAGTGGGGGAGACCTGGGGTCACCAGTCCCCCCCACCCCTCGTACTCGCTGGTACTGTCCCCCGCCGCAACAGGTGAGGGGTACAGAGGGAGGAGTAGGGCCTGGGGCTGAGGGTTGGGCAGTGGGGTATGGTGGGGAACTGTCTGACCTTCCCTTCCTTGCTCCTCCAGGCCCCTGTGTCTGTCTGGGACGAGGAGGAGGATGGTGCCACCTTTACTGTCACAAGTCGCCAGTATCGGCCTGTTGATCCCTTGGTGAGATCATAACTTTGACTTCACACCTCTGACCCTCCACCTCCCAGTTCCCCTTCCTCCGGCCAACTTTCTGGCCAGAGTGCCAGGTTGGAAGTTTGCAGACTGGACTCTGCTGTGTGACTTAGGTCAAGTCTTTTGCCCTCTCTGAATCTTAATACAGTGAGCCTGGATCATCTCCTAGGTCTGGGATTTCCCCCAGATATCTAGGGGCAGAGTTGAAAAAAGGGTCAGTGACTGGCCCTCTGTCTCCCCCAGGCCCCGAGGCCTCCCCCGCGTTCCTCCCGGAGGCTCCGAGCTGGCACTCTGGAGGCCCTGGTCAGACACCTGCTGGACGCCCGGACATCAGGGACTGACGTGACCTTCACGGCAGCCTTCCTGGCTACTCACCGGGCCTTCACCTCCACGCCTGCCCTGCTAGGGCTTATGGCTGACAGGTCAGGGTCATAAGGGACCAAGGGTCATTTACATGTCTGGACTTTCTAAAGCCGGAATATCCCGCCCAAATAGTCAAAGCCACTAGCATTTTGGAAAAAATGGACAGATAGAATCTCTTCCACTCCCCAGGCTGGAAGCCCTTGAATCTCATCCTACTGATGAGCTAGAGAGGACAAAAGGGTGAGTGACCCCTGATTCTTAACCTCACAGTTCCCTCCGCCCAGGCTGCAGCCTGACATCTGACCCCTGGCGGATTCCACTTCTCCCAGGGTAGCCATCTCTGTACTGTCAACCTGGCTGGCCTCTCACCCTGAAGATTTTGGTTCTGAGGTCAAGGGTCAGATTGACCGGCTTGAGAGCTTCTTGCTTCGGACAGGGTATGCAGCAGGGGAGGGTGTTGGGGGGGGCAGCGCTGACCTCATCTGCAACCTCCGGTCCCGGGTGGACCCCCAGACCCCCGAACTTCCTAAGCCCCTGGCCCTCCCCGGCGATCCCCCTGCTGACCCCACGGATGTCCTGGTGTTCCTCGCTGACCACTTGGCCGAACAGCTGACCCTGCTAGATGCGGTGAGACCTTGACCTCTGACCCCCCTGCCCCCTGCCCCCTACTAACCTGTCCCTGACTCCAGATCCTTACCGTGCTTCCAGTCCTTCCTGATCCAGCTCCCAGTCTCCTTCGCCCACCCAGTTTTGACCTTGCCCCCTTTCCTCTTGATTGTTGCCCTTCAAACCCTGTGTCCCTCTGGTTCCTTGGCCACCTGAGATCCTCACACCCCCGATGTTGGAAGGCTGACCTCACTTGACTACAAACTTTAACCTCTAACCTCCGCCCCACAGGAGCTATTTCTCAATCTGGTCCCCTCTCAGTGCCTGGGGGGCCTGTGGGGTCACAGAGACCGGCCAGGACATTCCCATCTCTGCCCGTCTGTCCGGGCTACTGTCATACAGTTCAACAAGGTGGCAGGGGCAGTGGTCAGCTCTGTCCTGGGGGCTACCTCAACCGGAGAGGGGCCTGGGGAGGCGACCATACGGCCACTCCGTCCCCCTCAGAGGGCCCGACTGCTGGAGAAGTGGATCCGTGTGGCAGAGGTAAGAGAGAGGCTCGGCCCTACTGGGGACTGTGGTGTGGAAAGAGGCCCACAGCTGCGGCCCCCTCTTGTGAACCCCACAGGAGTGCCGTCTGCTCCGAAACTTCTCTTCAGTGTATGCTGTGGTGTCGGCCCTGCAATCCAGCCCCATCCACAGGCTTCGGGCAGCCTGGGGGGAAGCAGCCAGGTGGGGAGGATGGGGCACTGGAGTCGGGTAAGGGCTGGGAGGGGGGCAACTGAGCCAGGCCCCTCCTCAAGACCACTGTCCCCTGCTCCCCAGGGACAGCCTCAGAGTCTTTTCCAGCCTCTGCCAGATTTTCTCCGAGGAAGATAATTATTCCCAGAGCCGGGAGCTCCTCCTGCAGGTGAGGCCTGTTCCCAGCATTCCCAGACATCCCCCACCCCCACCCCCACCCCCATGTCTCCTTGTTCTGTCACCACCAGGAGGTGAAGCTGCAGCCTTCTCTGGAGCCCAATTCCAAGAAGTCCCCGAGGTCTGGCTCCCGGGGTGGGGTGAGTGACTAGTTGGGGGTGGAAGCAGTCTGAGGGATGGAAGAGGAGGCACGCAGCGTGAGGAGAATTCAGCTTGTTCTCTGAGGCAATGGGATAGGAAAGTGCGGAGAGATGGAGGGCCCTTGGATCAATGGCAGGGGTGACTGACTCTTACCTCTGATCTCAGGGTGTGGTCCCATACCTTGGCACCTTCTTGAAGGACCTTGTGATGCTGGACGCAGCCTCCAAGGATGAGCTGGAGGTCAGTGGTGTGTGTGTGTGTGTGTGTGTGTGTGTGCGTGCGTGTGCGTGTGCGTGTGTGTGTGTGTGTGTGTATGCATTGCGATAATGGAATGAGTAGGCCTCAGGGTCAGACAGACCTCCTTCCAGAAGGGGCTGCAAGGCAGAAGCACTGCCAGGACTCTGTTACTTCGGCAAGTTTGTTTAACCTCCTTGTGCCTTAGTGATTTGTAAATGGGAAACTAGTGACGTATCTACATCAACCTTTTATTATGAGAGTTAAATGAATTAATGTTTGGCGAGTGCTCAGAACATGCCTGAGATGTAAGCATATATAGTTTGCTAAATAAACCAATACTGGGATCTTGGGCAAGTTCCTTATCTTTTCTGAGCTCTAATTTTCTCAACTGTAAAGTGGACACAATTTTGACCCATGATGTTCTATTTAAAGGGTAAGGTAGGGGGCTTAGGGCATGATGGATGAGAGGGGGAGGAGGGCGAGGGCCAGAGGAGTCAGAGAGGCCGAGTGAAGTGAGTGTTTGGGAGAGGGGATGTTCTCTCTGTGGCAGGGTTGGGACCCTCACCCCATCCCCTTTATCCTTGCAGAACGGATACATCAATTTTGACAAGCGGAGGAAGGTGAGGGGAGCATTTGGGCTGGATGCTAGCTGTCCCTAGCTACATCCCAGGAAGGGGAGAGGAGGGCAGAGTCAGGGGTTCCTGAATTTTGGCACCTGCAGTCTGTGGGCTCCTTCCTAGGAGTTTGCTGTCCTTTCTGAGCTGAGGCAGCTCCAGAACAAATGTCGTGGCTATGACCTCCGACCTGACCCCGATATCCAGCGGTGGCTACAGGGGCTCCGGCCACTGACAGAGGCCCAGAGGTGACTGGCTGGGTGCGGCTGGGACTCCAGGGCTCAGGCTGGGCGTGGGGGTCAGTATGTCATGCACTGACCTCTGCCCATTGCCCCCATCCCCAGCCATCAAGTGTCCTGTGAGGTGGAGCCATCCAGTAGCAGTGACCCTCCTGCCCCGCGGGTGCTTCGGCCAACGCTTGTCATCTCACAGTGGACAGAGTGAGGGAGTCAGTGGTTGGAGGGTGGTCTCTTGGGGACTTGTCCTTCTCCCTCTGACCTTCCCAATGTCCTGCCACTCCAGGGTGCTGGGTTCTGTTGGAGGTCCCACACCCCTTGTCTCCTGGGACTGGCCAAATGTGGGGGCAGAGGAGGTGCCTGCAACCCCCGCTCCACTGCTGACACGGCTGGCCCAGGTGAGCTCCGCTCCTGACCTCTGACCTCAACACTGACCCTGACTTTGTGAATCCTTCTTCCTTGACCTCCCTGCCTTCGTGCCAGTTCCCTGTGTCGTTTGTCCCCAGCACATGAAGTGGCCGTCTGTCTCATCTCTGGACTCCACCCTGGAAAGCACTCCAGCCCTGCAGAGTCCCGCTGACCCCAGCCACCTCTCTCCCCCAGCTTCCTCCCCGAGGCCTTCTCGAGGTCACCGCCGCTCAGCCTCCTGTGGCTCCCCGCTCAGTGGGGGTGCAGAAGGGGCCTCCAGGGGGGCTGGATATGGGGGAGGGGGGCCTGGGCCAGGGACCTCTGATTGCCGCATCATCCGAGTCCAGATGGAGCTGGGGGAAGACGGCAGTGTCTACAAGAGCATCTTGGTGAGGGAGCTGTGGGCTGGGAGGTGGGGTGAAGGATGGTGCCCCCCGAGGGACTAGAGATGGATGATGTCTTAGATGTCAACAGCCAAATGGGAGGATGCTTTTACTTTTTTTTTTTTTTGCGGTACACGGGCCTCTCACTGCTGTGATCTCTCCCGTTGCGGAGCACAGGCTCCGGACGCACAGGCTCAGCGGCCATGGCTCACGGGCCTAGCCGCTCCGCGGCATGTGGGATCCTCCCGGCCCGGGGCACGAACCCGTGTCCCCTGCATCGGCAGGTGGACTGTCAACCACTGTGCCACCAGGGAAGCCCTGTTTTTACTTTTAATTGACCTTTGGTTTTAGCAACATGTTTTCTTTTGAAGGTTACTTTGCGTTAGCTGGTGCACCTTGAACTTTGGGTGGCTGTATTAGATTTTCAGAACCAATAGCAGTTTCCCCACAGGAAGCAGCCCAGCAACTATGTGGGCTGGCGGATGGAGTACAGGGAGCCACCATGTTGGGTTTCCCGCTTCGCTTGAAAGTTTGGGTGTGGGTAACCTTTTCTGGTTTGGATTACTGGCTAGGGTTGGAAAAATGGAAAGCACAGGTCATCATGGCCAACTGATTGCTCTTTTGGTCTGCTGTCCTGCCAGGTGACAAGCCAGGACAAGGCTCCAAGTGTCATCAGTCGTGTCCTTAAGAAAAACAATCGTGATTCTGCGGTGGCTTCAGAGTATGAGCTAGTGCAGCTGCTCCCAGGGGAGCGAGGTCAGAAGCTGGGAAGGCAGACAGACTCTGGAGGAGAGTGCGTCCACATCCGGGGGGTTGTGCGGGGAATGACTGTGTTTGTGTTTGACACCCTTTCTGAACCTACAGAGCTGACCATCCCCCCCTCGGCTAACGTCTTCTACGCTATGGATGGAGCTTCACTCGATTTCCTCCTGCGGCAGCGGCGACAGCCCTCCACTGCTACACTGGGCCGCGCCAGTGGCCCTTCTGCCTCGGGAACTCCCCCAACTGAGGGAGGAGGGGGTTCTTTTCCCAGGATCAAGGCCAAAGGGAGGAAGATTGCCCGAGCACTGTTCTGAGGACGAAGCCCTGTTGGCTCCTAGAACTCACGGTGGCCGTGCCAGACGTGGGGAGCCATCCTGAATGGTGGCAGTTGCCACACTGGGAAAAAATCCAGAAGGATGGCCATCCACCCTGGGGCAGTGAAGTGCCACTGGTTTACCAGCCAGCCGAGATCCAGCCCTATGGGAACTGGTAATCTTGGTACCCAAGATGGATACCTGTGTATAGCTTCCCACTTTCCATGAATGCAGCACACAGCTAGTGCTGGGAAAAGGATCCGTTTCTGATTCCTGGCCACATCCTAACATGCTAAGGGCCAAGGAAAGGCCTGGAAGTAGGAGGAAAGGAAAAGCCTAGAGGCTCTGAGCCCCAGGGGAAGGGAATGGTAAGGAAAAGGTTCTAGTAGGAGTTCCTCTTCCTAGTCTGGGGGTTCCTGTCACTGTGACAACACTAATAAACCAAAACACTACCTGAACTCTACTCCCATCCTTGCAGTGTGTACGAACTAGCTGCTTGGAGTGGGGGTGGGGAGTTGGCTGAAGGTAGACACCGTGGAAAAAGAGGGGCCCAATGTTCTCTATCCATGAAGAGCTGGAAGCAAGGACTTGGTGGAAACGGTCTCCTCAGAATGGTTTGTTCCTCCCCAGCAACCTCGCCATCCCTGGTCCCTTTATTTGCTCTTACGTTTTTCTCCTCAGTTGCTACAAACCCATGTCAAGTACTAGCCATCCCAATTAAAGCGATCAGCATGAAGAACACCCCTGACTCTGAATTTGTAAGAAACAATTTTAGGACAAAGAAATGGAAGAACAACTTTGCGGACAATGTACAAACTGGGAGACCTTACAATATTACAATGCATTATGTGCTGGGGCTTGAAATCAGTTTAAGCTACACTCAAATTCTAGGAAGAAAGAGACTAAAAAGAACTAATATGCCAGGGCTATTGTGAGGATGACAAGAAATCATAGCAAAGGAGGGTCACCGTGTTTCATTCTGGGGTTAGAGAATTGTGAGTTCTTCAATAAACTCACTTTCCCTGAAATTATTGTGTTGTAAATGCCCTTTTCATGTTTCCAACCAAGATATGGAAGAGTTAAGGGTTCCACATACAGGCAAGAATTAGGTTTGAGACATTTCGGATTTTAGTCTCAAGAGAGAAGGGTTACTCTGCCACACAGAGATTCCAGTGCTGGAATTCCAGGATCTGGACCTGAGAGAGTAATGCAGGTGATAAACATATAAGATGGAAGGGACCAGGAGAATGGATGGAGACAATTATGACAGAAGCGACTGGTCAGAAAACAGCCAGGTATTTTCACATTTTATTAGCTACAGTATAGACCCTAGAGCTGCCTCGTTTCCTCCCCTCCCCCGTCCCCAGGACAGGGTCAGACCTTCCCAGGAGCCCCTGCTTTTGCTGCCTGGGCCCGCTGGAACTCCTGCTGCAGCTGAGCAAGGGTCTCTCTCTGTTGCTCTGACTGCCGCTCTAGGTCCCGGAGCTGGGATTCGTATCGCTTACTAAGGAAAGGCAAAAAAGCAAGTAAGGAGAAGTTAGTGAGACTTATTGTTGAGGGTGCTGAAGGCAAGAAGAAGATTGGTGGAAAACTTGAGATCTAAGGGGAGGATGGAGGAGAGGAGTTACAAGGGAAGGGCTGGAGGAACTGGACAATTGGGGGATACTCTGGAGAGCGACTCTACGATGGTTCCTCAACACCTTTTTCCCAACGCGTCAGGTACATCACAGGGGGCTGGAATAAAGACTCACATCTCAGCCGTGATGTAGTCCAGCCTTTTCCCCACTGTGGCCCGAGCTTCCCCCAGCTCCTGTTTGACCAGCACGGGACCCAGAAGTTTAAAGACCACATTGGATCCATCCAGCAGGGCCAGTTCCTGATGGAGGGGTGGGACATACATGATCAGAATTACTGCCAGGACAGATCCCTCCTCACCCCACAAATCCCAGTCTCTCACCTCCTTCACGATATTATTTTCTGTTAGTTGTGCCTCTAGTTTCTGCCTCCCTGACATGGATTTACTCAAGTCTGGTGGGTGGGAGGAAAGACTTTATTAGAGACATCACATGCGCCACCCGACCCCCAAAATCCTGATGAGAAAAAGATGCAGTTGAGGAAGTAGGCCAAGGACGGGGCGGCGAGTCAGTGGATGGGAAGAGTATAGAGGTGGGGATGGACCCGCACGCTGGGGCCGGGAGTAGGGGGGTGGGGTGGGGGCAGTGCAGAACACATGGTCTGGGTATGGCTTTGGGTTTTGAGGGAATTGGGGCGAGGCCACACCGACCCTGCTCCCTTACCCTTCTGTAGCTGTTGATACTTCTCCACTTCTCCCTGTAGCTTCTTCTGGATTAGCTCAGCCATGGCGGGGACGAAAGCCTGCGGGGAGCGGGAGGGGGGCGCTGGGTCTCACACTCTGGAAGGTACCCGAGCTCCCTTTTCTGGCCTGCGGAAATGACAGCCCTCCTGACAGGCAGCCTCTCGGAACACCGCAGTCTCTCCGGATCCGGAATATCTGCTTCACCCCTGCCCCAGGGGGTGGCGGGCGAAACAGGACCCCAAACCCCTCAACCGAATCCCTGACCCACTCACGTTCTCCCGTCAGTATTGGTAAACCCGGAAGTAAACAACGAATGCCGGGAAAAGACGGCGCCGGAAGGTTTCGTCTGGTGCATGCCGGGAAATGTAGTTCTAACATGTTGAATGAGCGGCTTTCCGCTGAAAAGACTGGATTTGGAAGGTTTTAGGCAAGATGGGGAAACCAAGCTGGAAAAAGAAACTGCACGGTTGCTTGGGTCCTGGCCCCGGACAGCCTCTCTTTCATTACTCGGGCATAAGCTGCTGCATGGGAGTGCGGGGCCAAGGCCCGCGGAGGCCCTCAGTGGCGAGCGCGTCCTCAGTCAAGACTTCAGACCTGGGGCGGCGCTGATTGGATGAGGGTCGGAGAACTTCCGGGAGTTCTCCATCCGATTGTGGGACAGCTGAGAAGAGTTTGCACGTGTATCGTGGTTCGAGTGGACTAGATGGAGACGGTCCCTAAGCTGGGCAATAATGTCCCGCCCAAGAAAGACAAACTTCAGGGCAAGAAGAAGGTAGAGACCTCCTTGGGGTTGAAGGGAAGTTTTTAGCTGCGGGGTTGGAGGGGCGGGGCGAGGGGCAGCGCACTATCGGGGATCCTGATCTGCTGGCAGAAACCGCGGCGATACTGGGAGGAAGAGACCACTCAGACTGCTGCCGGAGCCTCTCCAGGTCCACCTCGTAAACGGAAGAGGAATCGAGAGCTCCGCCCCCAGAAGCCAAAGAACACTCACAGCACAAAGAAGTCTCGGATCTCCAAGAAGCCCCAGGTCCCGAAGAAACCCCGGGAACGGAGGAGTCCAGGGCCTCAGCGGAGCTTGTCTGGGGTGAGCCTGGGACCTGATAGGGTGGCAAGGCAAGTCGCCTTGTGCTTGAGGGTACGAGGGTTGGGGTCAACCTGAGCCTGTTTCCTAATTGCCGCCTCCCTGCCCCAGGCCCAGGACCCATTTACAGGCCCCGCCCCCGTCCCTGTGGAGGTGGTTCAGAAGTTCTGTCGCATTGACAAATCCAAAAAGGTGAGGACCAGTCGGAGAGTGGGGAGGGGTTGCAGGCAGGGGGTGACTGGGTGAGTTGGATGGAGGCGGGGCCAGGTGGCTCTCTTGTGACCCCCATATCCCTTGGTTCTTCTCCCACTCCTTCTCCACCAACGATGTCGTAGCTGCCACGTTCTGAGACCAAAATCCGGAGCCGACTTGAGGCGGCTGAAGCTCAAGAAGAGGAAATAAGTGTCAAAGCTGCTCGTTCTGAGCTGCTGCTTGCTGAGGAACCTGGGTGAGTGGACCCTAATGTGGGCCTCCCCAGCCCCTGCTTTATGGGGCTCTCATTTCTCATTTTTATGTTGGTACACCCACTTCATATTAGGAAGGCTTAATTCATTCCTGATGCTCATTTGCAGGTTTCTGGAAGGAGAGGATGGGGAGGACACAGCAAAGATACGCCAGGCTGACATCGTGGAGGCTGTGGACATTGCAAGTGCAGCCAAAGTGAGCCTGAGGATGGAAAAAGGGCCAATGGGTTGATGGATGCAGAGTAAGATGGGAGTGGGGACTAGAAGAGAAAATTACCAAAGGGAGCCAATTATTTCTTTTCTTTCTTTTTTTTCTAGCATTTTGACTTGAACTTGAGGCAGTTTGGACCCTACAGGCTTAATTACTCTCGAACTGGGAGGTAAGGAATTCCAGTTACTTCAGTCTTACTCATCTCAGCCATACCAGTGTGTGTCTGGGTTGTTGATGTGGGGAGGGTCTTGTGATTTGCTTGCATGTGAGGGTGCGCGTGTATGGCAGCATCTCTGCTCTCACCTGGAGAGAAGGAGCTGGCGTAGGGCAGACGTCTGAGCCCAGGTGCCCCCCTGAACTGACACCCTGCCTGTCCTCCAACTCCAACAGACACTTGGCTTTCGGAGGGCGCCGGGGTCATGTGGCCGCCCTTGATTGGGTGACAAAGAAGCTCATGTGCGAGATCAACGTCATGGAGGCAGTGCGGGACATCCGGTCAGTGGCCTCGGTTAGCAGCGGTGGGGCTGAGACAGCCCATCCCTGATCGAATGACAGCCAGTGACTCCCTTTCATGTTGTACTGTTACTCTGCTCCTCCCAGGTTTCTGCATTCGGAGGCACTGCTTGCTGTCGCCCAGAACCGCTGGCTTCACATTTATGACAACCAGGGCATCGAGCTCCATTGCATCCGCCGCTGTGACCGCATCACGCAGCTTGAGTTCCTGCCTTTCCACTTTCTCCTGGCCACAGCTGTGAGTGGCTGCGGAGCACAGGGACCGGGTGGCAGGCCCTGAGAAGACTGACCATCCTCCCCTGGGGCCCCAGTAGAGGAAGGACAGAGGGCAATCAGGACTCATTTTCTCTCTCTCTCTCTTAGTCAGAGACAGGGTTTCTGACCTACCTGGACGTGTCAGTGGGAAAGATTGTGGCAGCTCTGAATGCTCGGGCTGGACGGCTCAACATCATGACTCAGAACCCTTACAATGCCGTCATCCATCTGGGACACAGCAATGGTCGGTCCCTGGGTGAACTTTGACTCTGACCATCCTGTCCTACTTTTCATGTCTTTTCTTTTCTTTTCTTTTTTTTTTTTTTTTTTTTTTTTTTTTTCAGCTTGAGGGATCTTAGTTCTCCGACCAGGGATCGAACCTGGGCCCTTGGCATTGAAAACTCTGAGTATTAACCACTGGACCACCAGGGAATGCCCCTGCTTTTTTTCTATATTTGCTTTTAACGGGTCCCTTCAGGTTGCTCCTCTGCTTCCCTCTCTTGTTACTCCTTGGCCTTGAGCCCCCATCTTTCCCAGGTTTAATCACCTCAGCACCCTTTTAGTAACTAAAGTTCTCCTCTGATGCCTAGGGACTGTGTCTTTATGGAGCCCAGCCATGAAGGAGCCACTGGCAAAGATTCTCTGTCACCGTGGTGGGGTCCGGGCTGTGGCAGTAGATTCTACAGGCACGTAAGTCACTTGTTTGGGCCTGAGGTGCTGGGGGGTGAGGGGCAGTGTGTGTGTCACAGCTCGGCAGAAAGGAGAGGAGGGGCACAGACGCTGCAGCCAAGCTGCTTGGGTTTAAATCCTGGTGTTATTCCTGACCAGCTATGTCAGCGAGCATGTTAGGTGACCTCGGTGTACCACTCATTGTCCTCATCCTGAGACTGGGGATATGAGTGTCTCGCTCAAGGGCCAGAAGACTTTTTCTGTAAAGAGCCTGATAGTAAGTATTTTAGGCTTGTTGGCATTGGGGCATATCTGAGTGATTTATGTAGGTCCTTAAATAACAAGAGGAACCACAGGATTGCAAGTTTTTAAGCAATGAACTTAGAAAAATAATTGAACACAATATTTTTGTAATACAGGTCTACTCATGAGAACTGGATTCCTGATTTTGAGAATAACATTTGGTTTAATTGAGGTTGAAAGTTAGTGTCCCACATCATCCAACCCAATTGCAAATGTTTATCTACAGATGCCGATCTGTGTAGAGATTTTGGTACTTGAAATGCTCTCAAGTGAGATGCTTTACGTGGTGTCAGTCTTGACCACAATACCGTGCTGTCGTAGCACAAAAAGCAGCCACAGAATAAGTAACTGGATGAGTGTGACTGTGTCCCAATAAATCTTTATTTGTAGATGCTGACATTGGAGTTTTCAAATAATTTTCATGTTTCAAAATATATTTCTTTTGATTTTTTTTTCCCAACCACTTAAAAATGTAAAAACCATTCTTTACAGCTTGTGGGCTATACAGAAATAGGTGGTGCGCTGGCTTTGTTGGCTCATGGGCCATAGTTTGCCAAGCCTGGGGGCTTAGCTTAGAAAACTGTTGTAGGCATGAACGCGAGTTAAGGCCTATAGAGTTGATCATGGTGCCTGGTGGGTAGGGAGCGCTGTATTTCATCATCTTTGTCAAAGACGATTGTCCTCTTTAGGTCTGGCTGGTGATGTGAAGGGTTGGGGGTGGCAGGTCTGCTTTGAATTTCCGCCTCACGACTGCTGTGAAGTCCTGACTGCTTTTCCCCTCTAGGGTCCCTCCAAGGTCTGTTTCTCGCCATTCTCAGTGTCTCACAGTTTCTAGCCTCCAGTTCTTCCTCCTTCTTGTGTGTCCTGGGTATTGATGTCAGAATACTCTTTCCCACATGGCTTTCCTCCTTTTACACCATTGTTCAGGAATCTTCTACATTAAGTATTAACTCCATAACCTTACTTTTAAGTTGTTTGATAGAAAATCAGGAAGAAGAAAAGCCCAGTGGCTACCAACTTATGAAAGCCTGCCAGATGCTCACGCCTCCTGGGCCCCCCATAGTTGTGTCTCTGTGGACAAGTGGTTTGCTTCTGCCCTGTTTACTCCATGTCTGTGCCAGTCTGGTGCTAGGACTGTCAGGGGGCCTGTCCTGAGGTTTTCTGCCTTCTGTGGGCCATTGGACCTGAGCTGGACTTGGCCTTCCCCAGGCTGCCTGGGTCAGCTAGTCCTGTGCTCAGGGCTCCATCAGTTCCTTCACGGAGGTTTGGTCAACAGCCTGACACCAGACGGCTCTGGTCCTTGGTCTTGGGCCCACCCCGGCTTAGCTCTGGTCCTCCTCAGGGGTGCCTCAGACCAGCCACAGGGGCTCCAGAGATGAGGCTGACTGTCGTCCTCAGCTGGCTTTCTGGCAGCTTGCATTAGGATTGGATTGGACTCGCAAAGCTGAAGTGTTTCTTGCAAGTTCAGTAGCGTGGTAGTGTGGCCTTGGATACCCATCTGGCCACTGGGTGGGCATTTGCACAGGGGATCCCAGAGCTGGGTGTGTTTGGGGCAGGAGCCAGCGTGTGCTCCTCAGTTGTTGGCTCAGTGAAGGGTGTGACCCTGTGTCCCAGGAGCCCTCCATAAGTCCTGGTTTGTGCTGATGGCCTCTCCCGCAGGTGGAGCTGGGCCCTGATTGTCTTGTCAGGACAAGTAGCCAGCTGGGCCTCTTTTCGGCCCCATCACAGGCCAAGTCTCTGCTCAAGTAGGAACTCCTTAGTGTCTTCCTCCTGGGTTCACAGCCAAGGCTAAGAGGAGGGTCTTTGGCTTCTGGCAAACATACATCCCCTGGCCTGGCTGGTCCCCCTTCAGCCTCCCTGAGGAGCAACTTGAACATCAATAGAAACTCCAACCTCTGCAAGTAAATGACTTGCATGGTACATGGTTCCTTGAGAGGATTTGGTCACCCACCTTGCCCACCCTCCTTCAAGGGAAGGGGGCGGGGCAGAGCCCTCTAGTGCATCACTTCCTTGCTTCCTAAGGAGGTTTTTTCAGGTCCATGCAGTCTCCATCTTGTGGCCTGTCATTGCCGGAGAGCAGCTTTGGGAACTATCTCCCGTCTGACCTTCAGGAGCCCCTGCAATTTGTCCCCTCCTGGCCTTCCTGGCCATATTTCCCACCAGCCTGGAAAACAAACCCCTGCTTCCATCTCCCTGTCTCCATGCTCTGATGTTAATTCATTTGTACCTGCTTATACATGCATCTCTGTTTTTTTGTGCTTTCTTGAGAATTACCTAGAATGGCTCAAGTCCCACGAAGCCCTCCCTGACCACTGCTGTGAGCCCTTCCCACTGCTTACCGATGGGCTGCCTGTCTATGTGGTGGGACCTCACACCTGGGTGTAGATTGTCGTGTGTGTCCTCCTTTTCATTCACGTGTCGTGAGTGGGTAAGAGCACAGACACTAAAGACACAGGTCTGACTTGAATTCTAGCTCTACCACTCCCCCTGATTTCCTTTCTCTGAGCTAGCTTCAGTTTCTTCTCTGTAAAAGGGAAATGGAAATAGTACAGCCGCCTCACTGAGAAGAGGTGCGTGGAGTGTGTGGTGTGACGGTAGTGATTACTGTCACTATTGGTCGTCTTCTCCTCAACCAGACCTGATGCCTGGACTTGGCCACAGGCCTGCCCAGTAAGCTCATACTATGGATTAATCAGCCCCCCTTGCCCCCAGGCACATGGCCACCTCTGGCCTGGACCACCAGCTGAAGATCTTTGACTTGCGAGGGACGTTCCAGCCTCTGAGCGCTCGGACCCTGCCCCAGGGAGCGGGGCACCTGGCCTTCTCCCAGCGGGGACTGCTGGCTGCAGGAACGGGCGATGTGGTCAACATATGGGCAGGACAGGGCAAGGCCAGCCCCCCGTCCCTGGAGCAGCCCTACCTGACCCACCGGCTCTCAGGCCACGTGCATGGCCTTCAGTTCTGCCCCTTTGAAGATGTGCTGGGAGTGGGGCACAGCGGGGGCATCACCAGCATGCTGGTCCCTGGTGAGTGGGCAGGGCTGGGGCTCTTAAGTGGATGACCTCAGGGTGGAAGCTGGAGTGGGCCTGACCCTGAGACAGCTGGGGGCCAGGGGCTTGCTTAGGCTGGAGCAGGTTCCTGTTTACAGTTCTGTGTTCCCTCCTCCCTCCAGGGGCTGCTGAGCCCAACTTCGACGGCCTGGAGAGTAACCCATACAGGAGCCGGAAGCAGCGCCAGGAGTGGGAGGTGAAGGCCCTGCTGGAGAAGGTGAGGAAGTGTCTGCGTGTGGTTTGGGCCCGGGGGTCTTGGGGAAGAGTGGGCTTCAGCGGCATCTCTGGTTTCCGGCCCTCTTTGGTGTCACCCTCCTGTGGCTCCTTACGCGTTCCTGTCCATCTGTGACACACCCAGGTACCTGCAGAGCTCATCTGTCTGGACCCACGAGCCCTGGCAGAGGTTGATGTCATCTCTCTGGAGCAGGAAGAGAAGGAACGGCTAGAGAGGCTGGTATGGAGCAGGCCCCGGAGGGCCCGGGCCTTCCTCACCCTCACATCCTATCCCCACCATGTCCTCAGAAGTGCAGTTCCCTGCCTTGGAAGTCTGTTTCAGGTTTCACTTCTGTCCCCTCCCTCAGGGCTACAATCCCGACACCAAGCCTCCCTTCCAGCCAAAGCCAAAGCAGAAGGGCCGCAGCTCCACAGCAAGTCTGGTGAAGAGGAAGAGGAAGGTCATGGATGAGGAACACAGGGTAAGTGAGCGCTGGGGGATGGGCCGGGTGGCCTGTGGGCTATGCCCTCCTGCCACTTCTCATCTCGCCCCTTTCTCCCCACCCCAGGACAAAGTCCGGCAGAGCTTGGAGCAGCAGCCGCAGAAGCAAGAGAAGGCCAAGCCCACGGGGGCCCGGCCATCTGCCCTGGACAGATTTGTGCGCTGAGCCAGGCTCCAGGGGTTCCTGGGAACGACATTCTTTCCCCAAGAGCACCTGTGGGGAATGACCTGTTCCCTGGAATGAGGAGGGAGCAGTGAGCCCCCTCCCCCACAGGGGGTGGAAAGCTGACTCCTGGGTGTTGTGGGAGAGGGCTTGGTATTAAACAGGAAGGTGGGTTTTTGGATAACATGTCTGGATCATCCCGTGGACCTGTTCCCTTCCCACGTCCGGCCTGGGGCTGCTCTCAGACGCGAGAGGTCGTGGTGTCTTGCTTCTACCCTCACCCCTATCTTGTGGTCGCTGTGGCTTTAGTCTGGCTCTCTAGGGCCTTCCTCCAGGGAGAGGCTGTCCTCTCTCTCCCACATCCCTGGAGATGTCCTTTCCATCCAGCAGGCTCTGGTAGCCTTCAGGTTCCCCAGGTTTGTGATCTGAGACTCCTGGTGAGGACCACACTGTACTCGAAGAGGAAAAGAGACAAGTTTATTGAGGGGCTTGTGCCCCTCCCCTGCCGTGGCTGGAGAGAACAACCCAGCATGTGCGGCTCTTCCTGATGACCATGTTTGGGGCTGGCAGGCCAGGCAGCCCCCTAGGTGTGTCCTGTATCCCTCAGTCTTCAGTGACAGACTGAGCATCTGGTGTAGGGCAACCAATCAGTTGCAGCCAGCTAGAGCCCCTGCCTTGGGCCCGGGAGAGAGAAGGTGGTGAGGGTGCGGGCGGACTCTCAGCTCCTCACCCCTCTCCTGGGCGCTCACGCCCTCTCAGCTGTGAAGCCAGGCTATTACCCGGCATCGGAGGATGCCGAGGACTCCCTGAAGCCGGGAGCAGAAGGGTACAGTTCTTTCCCCGTCAGAGCCACCCACCAGCTTCCAGGCTTCCTGCATCTCCCAGGGGTCCAGCTTGTGGGATGTCAGCAGGAATTTTCCATAGCAGCACCGATCCAGGGGGTAGTGGGTGGCACCAGCCAGCTTGACACAGTGGGTAGGGGCGAGGCCTCCTCGTCGGGCACTTAACCCCACAAAGACATCCTCCAGTGGCAGAAGGGGTGCCCGGCTGGCTACCTTCAGTATGAGCTGCACAGCAGAAGCCGATAGCACATACCCCGTGCCTGAGGCGTAGGGGGGAAAGGGGCCCCAGGTGGGAGGCCACTGTTTCTCTGATATCTGGTGCTTGCCCCCTGGTGTCCGAGAGGGGTGCACCCGCCAATGCACACGGCCCAGGTACAAGAGAGGCACAGGCTGGCTTGCCAAGGTGCGGCCTCCTTCCCACTTTTCATCTCCAACTTTCGCCTTTCTCGGGGACCCCATGCCCCTTTCCCATTGCTCCCAGCGGCCTCCTCGCCGGACCAGCTCTGATACCAGTTCGGGGACATTGACGAACACATCATCGTCGGTCTTGAGGATGTAGCGGGCCACGGGGCAGTGTTTGTCGGCCCAGTTCAGCCCGCTGAGGGTCTTGAGAGTGAGGTTGCGGTAGGAATCCTGGAAAGCCGCCTGCATTATGTCCCCCTGGGCCGCTGACTCCCGCGCCAGGTCGTTCCCGCGCGAGCCCCAGCTGGGCTCTCCCAGCAGAAAGACAGTCTGCACCCTGAGCCCTCGGGCCTCGCGCAGCCGGCCCCACGAGGCCCGAATGGCGTTTCTCTGGTTCAGGTTATCCGGGGCCGTGCACACCAGGATTAGCAGGAAGGGCGGGGGGCCGGGACCGCCGCACGCCTCCTCGTTGGGGATCAGGAGGCGGGGCAGGGTCAGGGGCGGCCCGGGCGAGGCCGGGCCTGGGAGCAGGGAGGCTAGCGAGAGGCTCAGCAGCTCCTCCCCTATGCCCGAGGGCCCAAAGAGCGTCCAGACAATCACGAGCAGCAGGGCGGCCAGGAGAAGGCGCCGGAAGAGGCTGAGGCGCATGGTGCGGCGCAGTCGGAGGGGACCTGGAGGGAAAGATGGAACGCGGTTAGAGGGCGGAGAGTGCAGCTCTAGGACACTTCGGTCCCTAACCGGCCACGCCAGGGCTGGGGCGGGCGGAGGGCACGGCCTGTACCAGCGCCCTAAGGTGCCGGCGCGGGAGGCGGCACGGCGGGGCCCATGGCTGCAGCTGAGGGGAGGTTACCTTGTCGGCTCGGCCGCCGAGGCCTGCCTCCATGGCCGGCGGGTTTCCGCTTCAACAGTCACCTCCCCAGTCCGCGGAAGCGGCCTAGTCCCGCCCCTCTCGCTGGGAGGGCGTGGCGTGCGCGTCCCCGGCAACCCCGTCAGAAGCTTCGCAGCCGGGCGGCAAGCAGAATGCAGAGGGGAGGGAGCATGGTGTACAAATACGGTGTTCCCCGAAACTGGGCAAGAATGGAATTGGACCCGCGGGCCTCGGGCACAGCGGGCGAACGCTGTGCAGCCGGAACGGCAGCGGCTCCCTGGCAACAATGCGCCCCGCCCCCCCCACGCTGCCGCTCAGCTCTTCCGGGTCACCAAAATCAGCATCTCCCCCCAACTCTCAGAAACCTAGGGTGGTAAAGACCTGGAAATACTCATCTAAGCGGCAACCGGCTAGGCTCAACTACCTACACAAGCCTCAACACCCTGCAAGCCAACAATAGGGAGCCTAGTCTTGAAAATCGTGAGGGCTCCTCCTCGAGGATGAGCGTGTTGGTTGCCCCTTCTCCCACCCACCTGGAGAGCAGGGCACCACTAAGTAAAATGTTGCTTTCCGCAGTGGGGAGTGGCAACAGCATAGCTTTAAACAAGACCAAGGACACTGTCTGGGCAACTGAGTGGGGAAATCAGGCAGGAGGGAAAATGACCAACAGGGCCCAGTGTGAGAACATGTTCCCTATTAGCGTCTCCAGAAAAATGCAAAGAACCATAAAGAAGGAAGCCATAACTGTATAAACTATTTATTAACAGACAACGCCCACAAATTTATTTCTTCTTGGACACACCCACGGTGCGGCCACGGCGGCCTGTGGTCTTGGTGTGCTGGCCTCGTACACGAAGTCTGCAGGTGAGAAAAGAGAAGGGTTACAGGTCTTACACCATACAAAACGTCTGGAAAAAGAGCGTGAGAATTCCCTGGGAGTCTAGGGACAGGCAGAGATGAACCCCCCGCCCCACTCACCCCCAGAAGTGGCGGAGCCCTCGGTGGGCCCTAATCTTCTTCAGTCGCTCCAGGTCTTCACGGAGCTTGTTGTCCAGACCGTTGGCCAGGACCTGGATACAAAGGAGACGGTGAGGTATGCTTGTTCTACCCCCTGGCCTATGACCAATTCTAACTGGACACAGTGCTTTTCTCTAATCTCCCCCATCTTAATACACACCTGGCTGTATTTTCCATCCTTCACGTCCTTCTGTCTGTTTAAGAACCAGTCTGGGATCTTGTATTGGCGTGGATTCTGCATAATGGTGATCACACGTTCCACCTGGCAGGCAGGACAAGGGTCAGGTCCAGATGGTCTCCCCGCCCCCTCCCCATAGGCCCAACCCCCAGCCCCCCTTCCTTGTCCTCACCTCATCCTCAGTGAGCTCTCCTGCCCTCTTGGTGAGGTCGATGTCTGCTTTCCTCAACACCACATGAGCATATCTTCGCCCCACACCCTGAGGAAAGGTTTCAGAGTCGGATGAGTCTGATTTTTTGGGTTTCCTTTATAGACCCATGATTCAAAAAGCACAAAAAGGTAGGTCCTAAAATAACCTAATGCCTTATACTCTTCCAGATACAAAGCCTAATCATTAAAAGAGAAAAAGTTTTGTTCAGAGGCAGGGCTGGACCAGAGAACTTGGGGCATATACCCCTTGAAAGCAGAATCTTTTTTCCCCACTTGCCCAGCATACGGACATAGTTGTAAATGCTGCTAAGACAATACAGCAGCATCCAAGAACGGCACCTCCTCATTTCTGCATCGTGGAGAATGAAGCTGATGTCCCTCAGAGCTGATGTAGCACCAAGGCAGCAAGATTAGGGTATTGTGAATTAGTAAGGTTGATTAAGGGGTAGGAGTGTCAGTTGCTCACGATGTCTAAGGGTGACAGGCCATGATCCTTTGGGCAGGTCACTGCACGATCAAAATAAACACTTAAATCAGTGACATCATATCACCACCACCACTGGTACTCCTTGCCACCTGAATTCACAAGCCAAATTGACTTGGATAGTGAAGGACTGTGCGCTGGGTTGAATAGTGTCCCACCAAATATACGTCTATCCGGAACCTCAAAATGTTACTTTATTTTGAAATATAGTTTGTTAAAATGAGGTCATACTGGATTAAATCCAATGACTGGTGTTCTTATCAAAGAAGAGGACACAGACACAGAGGGAAGAAGGCATGTGATAAGAGGCGAGACACTAGAGTGATGCAGCTGTAACACAAAGAAACCAAGGATGTTTGGCATCCAGAACTGAGAGATTAAGTTTCTGTTGTTTGAAGCTAACAAGTCTGTGTTACAAGGGCCCCAGGAAACTGAAATAGATGGCACTTCCTTTCTGTAAGAAAGTGACCAGGAAGTCAAATTACCAGATTGATCTGGAAGAGACTAGGATCTTAAGTCTCTCTCAAACTTTCTCTTCCTTTTTTTTTTTTTTTTTTTTTTTTTTTTGCGGTACGCGGGCCTCTCACTATCGTGGCCTCCCCCGTTGCAGAGCACAGGCTCCAGACGCGCAGGCTCAGCGGCCATGGCTCACGGGCCCAGCTGCTCTGCGGCATGTGGGATCTTCCCAGACCAGGGCACGAACCGGTGTCCCCTGCATCGGCAGGCGGACTCTCAACCACTGCGCCACCAGGGAAGCCCCTCCTTCTATTTTTAAGTGTTTAAAACTTTCCATAAACAAGTTTTTTAAAAAGTTGCTGTCAAGCTAAGATTTTTGAAAGCCCTATTTAGATACCGGCTTGCCAACCTCCTAAGTTAGACCCACAGATCCCCTTTACTCTGCCCCAAGCAGACCACCCTTATTCTCTCCATCCAGAAGAGTACACTACAGGAAATCATCACTTTCTCATCTTTGTAGCTCAAGGGCCTGGACCATATAACAGAAGAGTTGATACTAACTTCATACTAGTCTCTGAAACCCAGTCATTGTGACCAATTCCAACCCCCTCCATGTTTCCAAACAATCCACAGACAACAGTTATCATCCTGATTTAGAGAAAGAGCAGAACAACCAGCCTTAAGAAATATTCATAGCAAAAGTGGACAAATGGAAACAAAACAAAGGGATCATGGCACAGAATAACCTTGCAGGTGTGTATTACCTCTCAGCAAATACCCTCTTCTGCTTGTGCCAACTTCAATACTTCACCTTTCCCTGGCCAATTAACCTTGCTCCTCTAACTACATTTTCTTGAGGAACCCCTCCTTATACTCAACCTCCCCCGGCAACTTTCTTCCAATTTCTAAGTATTACCCCACCCTACATGCCAGATCATTAACAAAAGACCACCTGCAAAGGTGGTGGAACAACAGGGCTCCCATACACTTCTGGTAGAAAGTGTAAATTGATACGACCACTTTGGAAAACTGTTTAGCAGTATTTACTAAAGCTAAACATATTATATACCTACCAGAAATGTAGATGGATGTTCTTTAAGAATGTATATGTACATGTACTAGAACATATGTAATAGCACTATATGTAATAGCTAAAAACTCCCCACCCCCCAAAAAGGCCACCTGCAAGCTTCAGTTGTCTCACCAGAGGAAGAGTCAGCAAAGGCTGACTTTCCACACAAGTAGCAATGGCCCTAGTACCTGTCTATATCTAATCTTTCCCAGTGATAAGTAGGGCATCAAGTTAATAAAAAGATTTATCAAAATACTCATTAAGTATCGCAAACTGCTTTGGTTAAACTGTTTTAAGCTGACTACAGAGGCTGACACACACTTAGGGTAACAGATAACAAACTAATTAATTTCAAAGAGGCAGAGGAAGGGTTTAACAGAAGTATCCTACTAACCATGCTCATCTTTTATTTTCACTATCTCACCTACAGCCTTTAAAAGGCAACAGGCAACCTCACAGATAGTGGGCTCAGTTCCAGACCATGCCAAACAGTGAATATTGCAATAAAGGGAGCTACACAATATATTTTGGTTTCCCAACACATGTAAAAGTTATGTAATCTATTAAGGGAGCAATAAATTTATGTCTCAAAAAACCCCATACATACCTTAGTTAAAAGATACTTTATTACTATAAAGTGGTAACCATCACCCGAGTCTTCATCAAGTCTAAATATTTTTGCAATAGTAACACCAAAGGCCGCTGATCACAGATCACCATTAACAAACACAGTAATGAAAACGTTTGAAATCTTGCAAGAATTACCAAAATGTGACAGAGACACCAAGTGAGCAAATGCTATTGAAAACTGACTTCCTTGAGACAGGGCTGCCACAAAAAACACGTTATTGCTAAGCACGATAAAACGAGGTAAGCCTGTACTGTATTCCACACTGCCTTACTAGTTTCACAGAACAGAAGGAAGCAATCTTCATATGTACCATTTAAGTATGAAAGCTGTGCTCCTTGAATTACAGAATGAAAAAGTAAATGCGATGGATCTTACAAAGAAAAGCTTATGATATACTGTTTTAAATTAACAACCTATCTATAAAATACTTATAATGGTGTCCTGTCATGACATAGTGACACCTCCCATCTCCCAACTTAGAATCTCTCAGCTTTTCTACTCACCCTTCAAAATGTACAATAACCCAATTCCTAGGATATACACATTTCCCAGGAAGAGTTGCTGTTATGATGCACTGGGGGAGAGTGGCAGAAACCAAATCTAGCACGGACCTTACAAGCTGATTGATGGCTGATAGTCCAGGAAGTTTTTAGTGAATTCAGGTAGACAACCAAACCCATTCCCCATCCCCTAGGTGAAATACATTGGGTTGACCTGAGACTGTTCTTTGGCTTTTATCACTTACCTTTTGGGGCAAATATTGTTACGGGGATAAGGGGACTAGTTGCACTCTTAACTATTCTTTTTTTACCCAGCAGATGTGGTGATCTGGTTGGGACTTCCTCCACCTTGCCTTAACGAAAGCTCAATTGTTAACAACCCAAGTTTCACTTACAACCCAAGTAGTCCTTACCCTACTTTACCTTAATTGCAGTGATGGCAAAGGCAATTTTCCGCCGCCCATCGATGTTGGTGTTGAGTACTCGCAAAATGTGCTGGAACTTCTCGGGGATTACTAGAGACTGACAGAGATTCGGGGAGAAATTAGACACCGTGAACTACTATTAAACTGTAACCTCAAACACGAGCGTTAAGCTTGTCACACAGAGAGCAAGAAGCCCCCGTCAGGTTTTCAGGACACAACAAACTCCTCAGTCCTGCAGACAGCAGGAGCATCAAGTGTTCAGGCTTGGAAAAACGCAACCTCCGGGAGGAAGCACGTCTCCTGCCCGTTCCCAAAGTACACTCTGAGTGGCGGAAGCCGGAGGGCCCCACTCATGCCCAAGCCTTTCCAGCGCCCGCGGAACGACTTCCTCCGGCCCCACTCCCCAGAACTGGCTGTCTTTAGTCGTCCTTTTCCAGGGGTGCGATCCAAGGCTCCACACAGAAAGTTGCAGGCCCCCAGAGTAGGACATTTTCGGCCCCCTGACAGGAGACCTTCCTTGCCCCGGTTCCGATGTCGCCAGATCCCCGTCCCGATTCCAGTCTTACCATGGCGGCGGCCCCAGCGGCGGCGTGTAGGCCTCCAGTGGAAGAGAGAGCGGAAGTGACGTACCAGCACTATATCACGACCCGTCGGAAGGGGCGGAGCGATCTTGATGAGGAGTTTCCGGAAACTGTGCAAGAGTCTGAGTTGGGAGCCAAGACTTCCGGTGCGGTTTTTCTTTACGTGTTCGTAAAGTTCTTGGGTGTGAGAGCAACGAGGGTTCCGGATTGAGATCGTGCTTAAGACTTCCGATTCCCATTTGCACTTGGGTGAAGCGGTTAGAGCTGAAAGGGAAAGGCTGGAGGCAAACAATTTAACTCAAATATCTGGGAGCGATTTCGCGCAGTGCAAGACACTCCAGGACTTGTAGTTCCACTCCGGGGAACAGACTCGCCTGACAGCTGCCGGAAGTGAGGCTGCGCGGAATGGCCGCCGCTGCGACCATGGCTGCAGCCGCCCGGGAGCTGGTGTTGCGGGCCGGAGCCTCAGATATGGAGGAGGAAGAGGGCCCGCTGGTGAGAACGCAGGGCTGTTTCTCCTCCAGAGTCTCGTCCGATCTCCTCACGTCACATTCTCAAAGATTTAGGCTGGGTTTAGGCACAAGGTTGGGAGCTCGGCTGCTACCGGTGATGCTACCCGGTTTGGCTCTTCACACACCTTCCTGCAATCGGACCTGAACCTGAGCGGGGACCAGAATGGCCGAGACTCAGGTTCTGGGGCCACAATTTCAGTTAATCTCCAGATGTTTGGGCAGAATAGAGAAGCAGTGTAGAGTAACGGCTAGGAACATGGCCTCTGGAGTTAGATTGCTTGGGTTCTAATTCCATTTCTGCCACTTACACTGTGTGTCTTTGGGCAAGTTAACTAGTCCCTCTGTGCCATCACTTTCCACACCTATGAGGTGAAGAAAATAAGACCTGTATAGGTTGTCGGTTAGGATTAGGCAAATGAATACAAATAAGATGGCACCTGGCATGTAGGTAAACACTATAGGTTAGTTGGCATTTCTAGAAAGGCTGGGGCTCCCGAGAGGGATGGTGATAGAACACCTAAGATAGCAGGAGTCTAGAGATCTTAAATTCAACTGCAGGTTCTGCTCTGTCCTCTGCATCTCCTAATTTTCCTCATTTGGTCACCTCCGCCCTTTCTGGGTTGCCTGTCTGCTGGTCATATTCCCTGCCCATCAGCCCCAATCAGTAAGACTGAGACAATATGAGGCTTTTGGAATTTTTGGACTTAGTATTTACCTATGGCTCCCCAGTGAAAGTCCTTCTCCCCCACTTGAAGGGTTGGTGATTATCCCATTGTATTTTGTTCTCCCCCTTGCTTTCCCATTAACCTGTCCCTCTCCAGGAGGGTGGTCCGGGTCTTCAGGAGCCATTGCAGCTTGGAGAGTTGGACATCACCTCTGATGAATTCATCCTGGATGAAGTGGATGGTAAGTGATGGCACGGGGGTGGGGGGATGCAGTTCCTATAACCTGAGAGGCATGGGGGCTGGAAGTACTAGGGCAGGGGTTAGTGTGCGGATATTCAATGTGGGGATGGAGCTGTGGAGGAGCTGGATGGACCCTTATGATGAACTTCTATTTGCAGTTCACATTCAGGCGAATCTGGAGGATGAGTTAGTAAAGGAAGCTCTTAAAACGGTGAGGTTTTCCACTATACTAATCTGTCCCTCCACTTACCCTCCCCTCAGAGAAAAGAAGAAAACAATCTCTTGCTCTTCTAATACCATCTTGGTATCTTACTCTCTAGTCCTTCATTGACTCTGTTCCAGCATCCCTTCACTGACTCCCTCCTGACCTGTCATGTTTCTGTCCTCCCAGGGTGTGGATCTCCGTCACTATTCAAAGCAGGTTGAGCTGGAGCTACAGCAGATTGAGCAGAAATCCATTCGGGATTGTATCCTCCAGCAGAGAAAAAGGGTGGTGTTATTAAAATGGGCATTTTGGGGGGGATGGTGCTGACAGCCCAGCTGGGGCTGCCATCTTCTGAGGTTTATGTCATCTCAGGGAGAAATTGGAGGGGTCCTGCGGGTCTGAGGATCTCCATCTCCACAGTGAGGCCCCTTGACTTTTTGTGAGTCAGATATCCAAGAGAGTGAAAACATAGCATCTCTGCACAACCAGATCACAGCCTGTGATGCTGTCCTTGAGGTTAGTAACCCTCATAATCCTGAGCCCAGATCATGGTCTCTGGGACCTTTCTTTACATCATCAGCCTCCGGCGGGGACAGTTAGAGTCACTTTCAGGGTGACCTCAGCAGCCATTTTTGTTGTTGCCGCTATGACTGGTGTTATTTGCCAGTGACCTTTCAGGTACCTCTTCCCTTATCATCCACTACCCTCGGACTGATAGATACTGGAGATTTTACCAAGAAACTTGGGTGGCCCCCTCGTCCCCTACCAACCCTTCCACCTTCCCCCAGCGCATGGAGCAGATGCTGGGAGCTTTTCAGAGTGATCTCAGCTCCATCAGCTCTGAGATCCGGACACTGCAGGAACAGTCAGGAGCCATGAACATTCGGCTTCGAAACCGCCAGGCTGTCCGGGGGAAACTCGGGGAGCTTGTCGATGGTCTGGTGGTGCCCTCTGCTCTGGTCACGTGAGTCATCAGTTTGAAGGGGCATAATGTCTGTACCAAGTAGATGGGCTGGAGCGACCTACCCTACTTACCACATGGGTCTCCATCACGTCACTTCCAGAAACTGATGAGTGGGTTGACAGCTCTTCCTAACCTTGATGCAGGCTTTAGGCATCAAAGATTAGGAATCATCCAGGGTTGGGCGTAGAGAAGGGGGTCCAAGGCTTATGTGGGTGGTGGAGGTGTGTGTCTCTAGGAACAGAAAACTTTGTATGTGTGTCCTGACTCTATGATGCAGTGTAAGAAGGGAGAGGAGACAGAGGCTGGATGCCAGGGGTATGGTTTAGAGTCTAGGGGTGTCTGGGTCTCCCTCCTCCCCCATCCCACCCCTCCTTGCTCCCCAGGGCAATTCTGGAGGCACCAGTCACAGAGCCCCGGTTCCTGGAGCAGCTGCAGGAGCTGGATGCCAAGGCAGCTGCAGTCCGAGAGCAGGAGGCTAGGGGCACAGCGGCCTGTGCAGACGTCCGAGGCGTGCTCGACCGGCTCCGGATCAAGGTGGGGAGGGGGGTGGATACCCTAGAGACTACTCAAACCAGCCTCCCTGAGAAGTCCACCCTGAATTGCCCTGGCAAAGCTCATTGTAGCCTGTGCCCAAGAGCTTCACCTTGCCTTTACCTAGCAGAGCACATCTCTGGGTTCCCCTGAAAGTCTTAAGAAATATCAAAGAGATATTCTCTACTCTTCCTTCTTCCATATCCAACATTTGTTCCTTCCCTCAGTAATTTCCAAACAGTGAGGTTGCAGCTTCATGCCCTGTGTTTGGTCCCCCATGTCTAGGCAGTGACGAAGATCCGAGAGTTCATCCTTCAGAAGATCTATTCCTTCAGAAAACCAATGACCAACTATCAGATCCCCCAGACAGCCCTGCTGAAGTACAGGTTGTCGCCCAAGCGAAGGGCTGGGGGTGGCCTCGGAGCCCTTGAGCAGCCCAGCGTGATGCTGGGCATCTTGGGCCGTCAGGGAGACTGACTGGTCCCTGGCATCTCCAGGTTTTTCTATCAGTTCCTGCTGGGCAACGAACGGGCCACCGCAAAGGAGATCAGGGACGAGTACGTGGAGACACTGAGCAAGATCTACCTGTCCTACTACCGCTCTTACCTGGGGCGGCTCATGAAGGTGCAGGTGAGGCCACGGAGGGAGAGGCAGTCCTGGGCCCCTGGGCTGCGGGGAGGGGCAGCTACGGGGCAATGGGGGACAGGATAAAAAGACAGTTTTTTCTTGCACTTTGGGAAGCGATGGTTCCCAGTTCTCTCTGCTCTTTTCTCTAGTATGAGGAGGTCGCTGAGAAGGATGATCTAATGGGTGTAGAAGATACAGCCAAGAAAGATATCCTGGAGCTGAGGGGCCCTCATGCTGGGTCTGGAGAGTGAGGGGGCTTCGGGCTCCAGCCTCCAAGGCACTGCTGCTTACCTTTTTCTGTGGGACCAAAACCTTTGAGAATGTGATCAAGGCTGTGGCCTCCCTCCCCAGAAAAATGCACAAATCATCTTGACACAGAGTTTTGCATATGATGTTAGGGGTTGTAGAGGCTCCTTAGGGCACATTCACCGATGTGAGGTGAAGTGGGGCCCCAGAACTGGGAAAGAGGGACCCTGGGGCTGTGTCTGGCTGCTGGGGGCCCCTGGAGGTCCTGAGTCTTTGACCTTCCATCACAGTTGTGATGTGATTGTTTTCCTTGACTCTGACTCGCCACGATTCTTCTCAAAGCCATCCCTCCGCAGCAGGAACACCATCTTCACCCTGGGGACCCGGGGCTCTGTCATCTCCCCCACTGAACTGGAAGCTCCCATCCTTGTGCCCCACACCGCCCAGCGGGGAGAACAGAGGGTAGGAGGAGGAGCAAGCCTTAGCCGACGGGGTGGGGGTGGGGGGCGGGAGAACTCCGAGTACAGACCTCAGGGCAAAGCTTCCCCCACTGCAGGCCCGTGGGAGTCCCCTTCTCCAGTCACCCCAGTGTTCTGTGATAAGAGGGTTGGGACCGTTGACTTAGGGTGTAGAGAGGGGAGAGGTGGGTGATGTGTCATGAGGCAGGTGTGAAGGGGGATATGGGAGCAGCAACAGCAGGTGGAGGC
>NW_020175393.1:1286434-1309039 GCF_003031525.2 Neophocaena asiaeorientalis asiaeorientalis | reverse complement strand
GTCTTCTCGTGCCCCCCCCCCCACCTCTCCAGTACCCGTTCAGGATGCTCTCTCGCAGCCTGGACTAGGGGTAGATGGGGAGGGTCTCCTGAGCTCCCATTACCCAGGTTTGCTGATTTCCCAGCTGTGTCCATGGACTGCTGGTACTGGGGTCCATCCCGTCTGTCTCTTTTCTTACCCCTTCCATCCTAGTATCCTTTCGAGGCCCTCTTCCGCAGCCAGCACTACGCCCTCCTCGACAACTCCTGCCGTGAATACCTTTTCATCTGTGAATTCTTTGTTGTGTCTGGCTCGGCTGCACACGACCTCTTCCACGCAGTCATGGGCCGCACGCTCAACATGACCCTGGTAGGCTCCCTCGCTCCCGGGCTCTTAAAACTCTGTCCCCAGTTCTTGTCAGCACCACAGTGAGGTCACAGCCCTGGGGTTACTGAAACCAGGATCCCTTCATTCTAAAATGTATGAGCCACGTCCTTGCTGTGTGATTCCCCATGAAACCATCAAAGCTTGGGGTCCCAGAGGGTCCTGGGGACACACAGGTGACAGCACCTGAAAACTCAGGGGCCCCTAAACCTTGGTGCTCAGCCCTGAATTCTGCTATGATGGGCTTGTGATCTTAGATCTGGGGAGCAAGGCTGCAGGACCACCCGAGTGGCCAGTGGGCAGGGAAGGAGGGAGCATTTCCCATTTAGATCCCCTCCCCAGTGCCACGTCCCCAGGGGAGCACAAGCATCTGTCCGTGGCCACTGGGAAAAGCAAAGTAACAGATGCTCTCTTCCAATCCCCTGCCTGTTCCTAAATCACAGAAACACCTGGAGTCTTACCTCACTGACTGCTATGACGCCATTGCTGTTTTTCTCTGTATCCATATTGTCCTCCGATTCCGCAACATTGCAGCCAAGAGGGATGTTCCTGCCCTGGACAGGTCGCTGAGTTCTGGTCCTTGATGTCCCACTGGCCTTGAAACCTTTGGTCTTGCACCAGCCTGCCCTGACCCGTGGGCTCCTCCTGACCTGAACCATTGACCCTGTTCCCATTTGTCTGTCTAGAGGCAGTACTGCTGCTTCCAGACGCACCTTTCACACCCACTCCAGCCTCCACCAGCTATCACCTGTCGATCAGGGTTCCTGCACACACACCCTCCCCCTGGCCCCCACCCCTGATGTTCCTTGCCAGATCTCTGATTCTGATCAAGCCCACAGGTACTGGGAACAAGTGCTTACCTTGCTGTGGCCACGGTTTGAACTGATCCTGGAGATGAACGTCCAGAGTGTCCGCAGCACTGACCCTCAGCGCCTCGGGGGGCTGGACACTCGGCCTCACTACGTGAGGGCGGGCAGGGGTAACGGGCCGTTCAAAGGCAGGGCTCGAAGCCTCGCTGCAGGGGTCACCCAGGTTCATGGTTGTGTCCATGGGCCTGGCTGGACAGCTAGCCACGCTGCGTGAGGGGCAGTCTGGGAGTGTGGTCAGACTCAGGGTGGGTTGGGCACTGTGGTGGGAGGGATTGGAGGTGGGAGTCACCCAGAGACCGGTTGGCCAGCTTCAAGGGAGTTGGGGGTTTCATGGGTTGGGCCAGGGGGTTGGCTTGATTTTTCTTCCTACCTTCTTTCTCCCAGATCACACGCCGCTATGCAGAGTTCTCCTCGGCTCTTGTCAGCATCAATCAGACGATTCCCAATGAACGGACGATGCAGCTGCTAGGCCAGCTACAGGTGAGGGGCGGCTGGGAGAGGTTTCCGAGCCACAGCGCTGCTGCAGGGGGCTGGAGTGTGAGGTGGGGGCCCTTGCCTGCTCCTGTCACCTCCTCCTCTCATTTTTTCAGGTGGAGGTGGAGAATTTTGTCCTCCGAGTGGCAGCCGAGTTCTCCTCAAGGAAGGAGCAGCTTGTGTTTCTGATCAACAACTACGACATGATGCTCGGGGTGCTGATGGTACCTGAAGCCCTTTCTCCTTGTCTCCCTCCCTGGAGAATTTGGGTTCCCCCCACTGCTCCGTTACCTCCACGAGGGCAAAGATCATTCTGGCTTTGTTTGGTATTTTATTCTTGCAGACTGGCACAGCGTCTGGCTATGTACAGTAAATGTGGGGAGAAGGGGATATTCTGACATGAAGGGCAGCTTCTCCCCAAACTTGAGATTTCCATCTGTCTTCCCTTAGGAGCGGGCTGCGGATGACAGCAAAGAGGTTGAAAGTTTCCAACAGCTGCTCAATGCTCGGACACAGGTAGGGGTATGGGGAAGAGGAAACGGATAGTCCCATGTGCTGTTTAGTTCAGAGAGAGAGAGAGAGAGAGAGGGAGGGAGAGAGGGAGAGAGAGAGAAAGAGAGAGAGAGGGAGAGAGAGAGAGACAGTGTGTGTGTGTGTGTGTGTATGTGTGTGTGTGTGTGTGTGTGTGTGTGTGTGTGTAGGGGCCGTTAGCTACGTGGGCCTCTCACTGTTGTGGCCCCTCCCGTTGCAGAGCACAGGCTCTGGATGTGCAGGCTCAGCGGCTATGGCTCACGGGCCTAGCCGCTCCGCAGCATGTGGGATCTTCCCAGACCGGAGCACAAACCTGTGTCCCCTGCATCGGCAGGTGGACTCTCAACCACTGCGCCACCAGGGAAGCCCTTCTTTTGTACTTTTTTAATGATATACCTACCACACACCTTGGCAATAAACCCCACCTCATCACCCTGCGTCTCACATAGAGGCACCTCTTGACCTAAATGTTGTCTTTATCATGCCCTGGCTTTTAAAAATACAGCCATAGGGACTTCCCTGGTGGTCCAGTGGTTAGGACTCTGTGCTTCCACTGCAGGGGGCATGGGTTTGATCCCTGGTTAGGGAACTAAGATTCCACATACCGCATGGTGTGGCCAAAAAATAAATAAATAAATAAAGAGCTATAGGTATGCAAAAACTAACTATTTGGTTTTGGGTTTGAGTGCCATAAAAGCAAGAATCACAGGATTATTTCATGCATAATTTTTCTAGTATTGTCCTGTTATGACATATGGCTGTAGCTCGTTCTTTTTCACCAATATAATGTTACATTGTGTGAATATAACAGAGGACATTTGGATTATTTCCAGTTTCTTGCTCCTGTGAGCATTGTTTTATGAACAATTATGTCTTTTAGCACACATAGATATATCAAAAGTTTTATCAAGAATCTCTCTTGGGGCTTCCCTGGTGGTGCAGTGGTTGAGAGTCCGCCTGCCGATGCAGGGGACACGGGTTCGTGCCCTGGTCTGGGAAGATCCCACATGCCGCGGAGCGGCTGGGCCCGTGAGTCATGGCTGGTGCGGCTGCGCGGCCGGGGCCTGTGCTCCACAGCGGGAGAGGCCACAACAGTGAGAGGCCCACATATCGCAAAAAAAAAAAAAAGAATCTCTCTTGGAGGTAGGAGTAGGCTTGCTGCATCTAGAGAACGCTAGTATTCAACTTTATGAGACAATGCCAAATTGTTTTCCTAAGTGATGGGACCAGTTTATTCCTTACCTGAAATGTATAAGAATTTTCAATGAGTCATATTTTCTCCAACATATGATAGATCAGACTATCTTTGCCTTTCTGGTAGGTGTCACTGGGAGCTTGATTTGCATTTTCTTGATGACTAATGAGATTGAGCATCATTTCAAATGTTAAGTAACCATACAAATTTTTCTTTTCTGTAAAATGTCTGTCAGCATTTGACCTTTTAAAACTTGGGCTGTTTGTGTTTTTCTTATTGATTTATAAGAGTTCTTAATACATTTACCTACTAATCTTTTGTTGATTGTATAGGTTGCAGATACCTTTCAGGAGGTGTTTTATCTTTTAACTTTTTTTTTTTTATTTAATTTTATTTAAAGAAATTTTTTTGCCCACTCTGCGAGCCTTGTGGGATCTTAGTTCTCTGACCAGGGATCAAACCCAGGCCCTCTGCAGTGAAAGTGCAGAGTCCTAACCTCTGGACTGCCAGGGAATTCCCCTTTTTACTTTTTCTATGTTGTCTTATGATGAACAGAAATTTCTAATTGTAACTTGATGAATTTAATGATCCTTATTTTTGTGTCTTGTTTAAGGAATCCCTAATTACCCCAAAGCCAGAAAAATATTATACTTCATTTTCTTCTTAATATTGTAGAATTTTGCTTTTTACTTTTAAGCCCTAAATTTACCTAGAATTGATTTTTGTGTATGATGTGAGGTAGGAAACTATTTTCTGTTTGGAAAAATGATTGGCCTAGAACCATTTATAGGAAGTCCCTTTCTTTCCCCATTTGATCTGTAGTCCTGTCTCTGTCACACAGCAAAACTCCACAAACATGTGCCTCTTGCCTCTAGTCTATTCCACTGATCAATTTGTCTACCTGCAAAACAGTTTTAATTATCATGCTTTTAGGACAAATTCTCCTACCTTCTTTTTTGTTTGTTTTGTTTTGTTTTTGGTGGCACCATGCAGCTTGTGGGATCTTAGTTCTGCAACCAGGGATTGAACCCATGCCCCTGCAATGGAAATGCGGAGTCCTAACCACTGGACTGCCAGGGACTTCCCTCTCCTACCTTCTTTTTCATCATTATCTTGAGTATTATTGGCCTTTTGATTTTTCATGTAAATTTTATGATCAGCTTATAAGTTTTCAGAAAAGCTCATTAATGATTTTGAATGTAGTTGCATTGATCAGTTTATAAGAATTGATACTTTTTGATATTGAAACTTCCCATCCAGGAACATGGCCCCTCTCTACATTTTTAAATATATTCTTTATTGTCTTTTGATAACCTTTTATAGTCTTCAGCACAAAGATATTGCAAACCTTTTGTTAGAATTGCTCCTAGGTAGGTGTAATATGTAGCTTTAGTCCTACTAGGAATACATAAATCCTTCCCAATTCTTTACCTTTAATTTCTTATGTCTTTGATCTTTTACTCTTCTGGCCAGGACCTCTATGACAGTTTAATAGTTGAATAATATCCTGTTCCTGAGTTTAAAAGAAATGCTTTTATCATTTTCTCATTAAGAGTAATGTAGATGTAGGTTTTTTTGTAGATGCCCTTTATCAGGTTAAGAAAATTCCTTTTAATCACTCTTGTGCTAAGAGTTTTTAATCATAGTTTTTCCTACTAGAAGTAAATCTACATTTATTTAGGGATAATTACTAAGAATAATACTAGGAATTACTAGAAATAATAACTACATTTTTTTCCTCTCTGTTTGGACTTTATTCTTTTAGGATTTGTCCTTTAAATAAACTGTTGTTCCTTAAATATTGTGTTTTAAAAAAGAAATTTACTTGTTTGAAGTGGTGTGTAGAAATGCTGTTGATTTTTGTACATGGATTATATATATAGCCAGCCACCTTCCAAAATTCTTTTTTTTAAGTATCATTTTAACTTTATTTTTATTTTTTTAACTTATTTATTTATATTTGGCTGTGCTGGGTCTACATCGCTGCGTGGAGGCTTTCGTGTCTTTCTCTGGTTGCGGCAATCAGGGGCTACTCTTCATTGCGGCGCGCGGGCTTCTCACTGCGTTGGCTTCTCTTGTTGTGGAGCATGGTCTCTAGTCGCGCGGGCTTCAGTAGTTGTGGCACTCGGGCTCCATAGTTGTGGCTCATGGGCTTAGTTACTCTGCGGCATGTGGGATCTTACTGGACGAGGGATCAAACCCGTGTTCCCTACGTTGGCAGGCGGATTCTTAACCACTTCGCCAGCAGGGAAGTCCCCTAAATTATTTCTAATAATATTTTTGGAGGTGTGTGTATGTTTCTTTGTAGGCGTTCATCATCTCTGAATTGTGACAGTTTTATTTCTTCTTTTCTGATCCCTGTGTATTTAATTTCTCTATGTCTTTATTCTCTTACTGCATTGGCTAGTACCTCCAGTACAAAGCTGAATGGTTGAATAGAAGTGGTGATAGTGAGAATGCTTATCTCTTCCTAATTTTAAAAGGAGTGCTTTCATCATTTCCGCATTAAGAGTACTGTTGTTGTAGGTTTTTTATAGATATCCTTTATCAGGTGAAGAAAATTCCTTTCGATCCCTAGTATGCCAAAAGTTATTAATTTTTAAAAAATCATGAATGGGTATTGAACTTTTAATCAAGAATGTGTGCTTTTTCTGCATACATTGAGGTAATCATATATTTAAGTTTTAAAAAATCTATTATGTCATGGGTGGGATAAATTAGGACTTTGGGATTAAGATACACACAACTATATATAAAATAAACAGCAAGGACCTACTGTATAGCACAGGGAACTATATTCAGTATCTTGTAATAACCTATAATGGACAAGAATATGAAAAAGAATGTATATATCTATCTGTATATATATCTATATCTGAATCACTTTGCTATACACCTGAAAGTATCACAATGTTGTAAATCAACTATACTTCAATTAAAAAAAAATCTACTGTGTGGTATATTACATTTGTAGATTTTAGAATGTTAAACCATTCTGGATTTGGTCTAATTCATATGGAATTTTTGCTTCTCTGTGCAGAAGTGAGATTGGCCTGTGATGTTCTTTTCTTGTACTTGTACTTGTGTGGTTTTGGTACCAAAGTCATACTGGATTTGTAGAGGAAGGTGGGAAGGAAGTATTTCTTCATTCTTTTTATTCTGAAAGAGTTTGAGATTGAAATGATCTCTTCCTTGGAAGTATCTTAGAACTTGCCAGCACACACATCCAGGAAGATTTAAAACTATGAAATTCCTGGGCTTCCCTGGTGGCACAATGGTTAAGAGTCCGCCTGCCAATGCAGGGGACATGGGTTCGAGCCCTGGTCCGGGAAGATCCCACATGCCGCGGAGCAACTAAGCCCCCGCGCCACAACTTCTGTGCCCTACATCCTGTGCCCCGCAACAAGAGAGGCCACCGCAATTAGAAGCCCACGCATCGCAACGAAGAGCAGCCCCTGCTCGCCGCAACTAGAGAAAGCCCGCGCACAGCAATGAAGACCCAACACAGCCAAAAATAAATAAATTAATTAATTAAAAAAAAAACTGTGGCACTGCCATTTAAAAAAAAATACTATGAAATTCCCTCTAAGTACTCCTTTTATTGAGTTCTGTAGGTTTGAATATGTAGCATTTTTATTATTCAGTTCTAAGAATTTTTATATTTCAGTCATTTCTTCTTCAATCCATGAGATTTTTTAGAGGAGTGTTTTTAAATTTCCAAAAGTAGTTTTTTATCTTTTTGTTATTAACGTCTAACTTAATTGCATTGTGGATGGAGAATGTGGCCTTTTGGTACTGAATATTTGAAATTTGAAAATTTTTTGAAATTTATTTATATTTGCTTTGGCCTAGGACACGATCAACTTTTGTAAATGTCCAATGTTTTTATAAATTTTTTAATTTTTAAAAATTTATTTGGCCGTACCGGTTCTTAGTTGCGGCATGTGGGATCTAGTTCCCTGACCAGGGGTCGAACCCAGGGCCCATGCATTGGGAGCACAGAGTCTTAGCCACTGGACCACCAGGAAAGTCCCCCATGTATGTTTGAGAAGATTGTGTATTCTTTGATTGTCAGGTGTGGAAATCAAGCTCTTTAATTCTGATGTTCACATCACCTATATCTTTACTGATTTTTTTTGGTCTACTTATCAGTAGTTGAGAGAGAGGTTTTGAAATTCATAAGTTTATCAGTTTTTCACTGCAGTTTTTTTTTAACATCTTTAATGGAGTATAATTGCTTTACAATGGTGTGTTAGTTTCTGCTTTATAACAAAGTGAATCAGCTATACATATACCTATATCCCCATATCTTTTGAGTCTTCTCCCTCATTTTCTTGATGAGTCTGGCTAATGGTTTATCAATTTTGTTTATCTTCTCAAAGAACCAGCTTTTAGTTTTCTTGATCTTTCGATTATTTTCTTTGTTTCTATTTCATTTGTTTCTGAGAAATCAGCTGTTAACCTTATGGGAGTTCCATTATATGATATTTGCCATTTTTCCCTTGCTGCTTTCAATAATTTTTCTTTGTTTTTAATTTTTGCCTATTTGATTATTATGTGTGTCGGCGTGTTTCTCCTTGGGTTTATCCTGTATGGGACTCTCTGCACTTCCTGGACTTGGGTGGCTATTTCCTTTCCCATGTTAGGGAAGTTTTCGACTATAATCTCTTCAAATATTTTCCCTGGTCCTTTCTGTCTCTCTTCTCCTTCTGGGACCCCTATAATGTGAATGTTGTTGCGTTTAATTTTGTCCCTGATGTCTTAGGCTGTCTTCATTTCTTTTCATTCTTTTTTCTTTATTCTGTTCCACAGCAGTGAATTCCACCATTCTGTCTTCCAGGTCACTTATCCCTTCTTCTGCATCAGTTATTCTGGTATTGATTCCTTCTAGTGTATTTTTCGTTTCAGTTATTGTATTGTTCATCTCTGTTTGTTCTTTTATTTTTCTATGTCTTTGTTAAACATTTCTTGCATCTTCTCGATTTTTGCCTCCATTCTTTTCCGAGGTCCTGGATCATCTTCACTATCATTATTCTGAATCCTTTTTCTGGAAGGTTGCCTATCTCCACTTCATTTAGTTGTTTTTCTGGGGTTTTATCTTATTCCTTCATCTGGTACATAGCCCTGTGCCTTTTCATCTTGTTTGTCTTTCTGTGAATGTGGTCTTTGTTCCACCTGCTGCAGGATTGTAGTTCTTCTTGCTTCTACTCTATTTCTGTTTTGTAGACAAGTTCATTTGTACCATATTAGATTCCACAAAAGATTTTTAAGTGGAAGTAGTTTATTTTTAAATGGAATAAAAGTTTCATTTTCACCTTACCAGATCTTACTATTTGGGTTGGGTTTTTTGTTTTTTTTTCTTTTTTCTTTTCCTATTTTAATTCCTCCCTTGCATTGTTTTTTACTTGTTTGTTTTTTCATTTTAACTCTGTGTTTTGGGAAATTTCAAATGTACATGCTATATAGAGGATAGCATGGTGAACTCCCAGGGGCCATCACAGATCTTCAACCAATAACAACTCACAGACAGTTTTGTTTCATCTGTATCAACACTCACTGTTCATCCTTCTCCCACCTGTCCCCGCTACCCACAGTGATTTTGAATTTAAAAAGTTTTTTTTTTTGTCTGCATTGGGTCTTTGTTGCTGCGCGTGGGCTTTTTCTAATTGTGGTGAGCGGGGCTACTCTTCATTGTGGTATGTGGGCTTCTCATTGTGATGGCTTCTCTTGTTGCTGAGCATGGGCTCTAGGCACACGGGCTTCAGTAGTTGTGGCGCTCAGGCTCAGTAGTTGTGGCACACGCGCTTAGTTGCTTCACGGCGTGTGGAATCTTCCCAGACCAGGGATCGAACCCATGTCCCCTGCATTGGCAGGCAGATTCTTACCCACTGTACTACCAAGGAAGTCCCTGAATTAAATCCTATACATCCCTATCACTTCATCTGTATCAGGATGTGTTTTAAAAACCACAATACTTTATCACACTTAAAAAAAATTATCACTTTCAGGGAGTTCCCTGGTGGTCTAGTAGTTAGGATTTGGCGCTTTCACTACAGTGGCCCAGGGTCAATCCCTGGTCGAGGAACTGAGATCAGCCGTGTGGTGCAGCCAAAAAAAACACTCTCAAAATAGCCAGTATTCAGGTATCCCCAGTTATCTCATAAACAGTGGTTCAAGTCAGGATCCACATGCGTCCATACATGTCTCTCTTTTTTTTCACATGTCTCTTTTTAATCTACAGATTTCCCTTCCATCTTACCCCCCTGCCCCGCTCTGCAATTTATTTGTGGAAGAAATGGAGTCATTTGTCATGTAGAATGATGTACAGTCTGGATTTTGCTGACTGCATTCCGTGGCATGCCTAAACTGTTCTTTTTTCCCCATAAATGTGTAATTCGATGGAAAGATTTGATCAGGTTCCAATTAGATTTTTCTTACAAGGCTATTTGAGAGGTAGTGGTGTGTACTTCTATCAGGGGCACATAATGTTGTCTTGGCTCTCTTTTTGCCAGTAGCATCAATGATCACTGCCTAGACCATTAGATTTCTGTACTTATCAGTGTCTCAAAAATTTCCATCTCCTTATCTGTCTGGGCTGCCTTCTGAGTCAGTTCTTTAATTATAAATTCCAATTTGCTCTATCATGCTTCCAGGTATTTCTAATCTGCGATTTAGCCAGTTAACTTTTTAAAAATTTTTAAATCATTTCTTTAAAATTCCATTTTGTTTCAAGTCCTTCCATTCCTAATCTTGTTAATTGGTCATGTTTGTGTCTGTACCTTTAACTTCTTTGAACAGTTTTTATAGAATGTACAGCTGCTCTGTATCTGACAGTTCTAACATTGGCAGTCTTTGGAGGTCTAAGTCCATTGCTTATTGTCTGTGCTGACTCTCGTGGTAGCTTGCTTTCTTCTGTGACTGGTGATCTTTGAGTTCTTTTCTTGGTCTTAAGCAGTCATAGGGGCCTAAATTGGGATCGAGGAGATTTCAGAGAAGATTTACCTCTCCTTTTGCAATAGCTGAAAGATGCCGTCCACCTGGGTCTACATTGGCACCTCTTTGAGGCTCTTGTGAGAGACCAGGCTCAGCATCCCCACTCAAGGCTAGCGTCAGGCTCAGCTTCCCGATAGCAGAGTTGCCATGGCCACTCGCCTTCTGGTAGCCCTGCCTCTCCCAGTTGTCCACTTCTCTGGTTCCAGCCCTCTGCTCCCAGCTCAATTTTTTTCAAATGTAATTTAAAAAAAATTTTTTTTGAGGAGGGTAATCCTTGGAGATTTCCCCTACTTCTTGTGAGTCTGGCAGTGTCTTAAAGTATATGACCTTTGCAGAGTTTAGCTGTTCTGTTATGGGAGTTTTCTAAGGACCAAGTTGGGCATGTGCCAGAATTGGGGAAAATCTGCCAACACCAGTAAACTCAACTCTGTACGTGTGTATGTTTCTACAGGAATTCATTGAAGAATTGCTGTCTCCCCCCTTTGGGGGTCTGGTGGCATTTGTGAAGGAAGCTGAGGCTTTGATTGAGCGTGGACAAGCTGAACGACTTCGAGGGGAAGAAGGTCTGGGAATGGGGTGCTTGTGATGGGGTTAGTGGAAAGGTGAATGGAAAAGAAAAATTCAAGGATGCAGATTACATGGGGAGGGTGTCGAGCAGGAAAGAGTGGGTTGGGAGAACACTAGGAAACAGGGCTTGCATGGTGAGGATGGCTATGCCTTGGGGAAGACGTAGAGGGATCAAATATCACTTAGCCGTGATCTCTTTCCTCCTACTCTCAGCCCGGGTTACTCAGCTAATCCGTGGCTTTGGTAGTTCCTGGAAATCATCAGTGGAGTCTCTGAGTCAGGATGTAATGCGGAGTTTCACCAACTTCAAAAATGGAACCAGTATCATCCAGGTGACCTGCAGTTCCCAGTCCCCACTCCCACCCCACCCCATCACTGATTTCCCCCCCTCTTTTCTCTGGGCTCAGAATCATACAAATGACCCTTGATCTTCAACTACTAGCTGTGCCCGAAGTTCTGGATAAGCCCTAACCTGACTCCTATCATCATCCTTAGCACCACCCCAACTCTCATCTCTGTGACTTTCTCTGAGCAGGGAGCGCTGACCCAGCTGATCCAGCTCTATCATCGCTTCCACCGGGTGTTGTCTCAGCCGCAGCTCCGAGCCCTGCCTGCCCGGGCCGAGCTCATCAACATCCACCACCTCATGGTGGAGCTCAAGAAGCACAAGCCCAACTTCTGATGCGCCGGACCCTGGGAGCCGCCAGCCCTCTCCATGGACTTCTGTGCCCCATCCCATACCCTTCTTCACCTGGGGGCCCCCTTCCAGTTCTTCCCTTGCCTCCCAGGTCCTTGACATGCCTCACCCTTCCTTCATTCCCAGGACCCTCCTCATCAGGATAAGCTGAATCCCTTTGGCTTTCAGAATCTCCCATGTCTTCAGGTTTCCCAGGACCACTTCCTCCTGGGCTTCCAAAATGACCTTTATTATTTTTCCAGTTTTGTCATTCCTCTTTCCCTCCACTGCCCCACCCCCAGGGCTTTTTTCTTCTCCCAGTAAAACCTTCTGGTTCACTGAGCTCTTGTCACCATGTTATGAGGTGTGAAGCCTCGACTCTTCGAATTGGTGTGGCAAGGGGAGACTGCCTCATAATGGTTGATTTTTTTTTTTTTTCCCTTAAACTGAGTTCTTTTCTGTAGCTTTTTGACCTAAGATCTCAGCAACTTGAACACTAACCAGTCCCCTCCTGGCTTGAGAGTTACACCAAGGTCAGTCTGCAGAAAACAATAAATAGTTAACATAACACTCTTTTCCCATTTCTTTTCTCCTTCCTCCTGGGGCCTTCAAGTAGCCCCATCTCTGCTCCAGGGTCATCTTTGCTCTCTGACTACCTCCTGGGCCTACATCCCTTCTGGTGGGTGTCCAGAAAGTAGGGGCACATGGTTACCTCTCACCCCTAGCTACCTCAGGCCAAAAGAGTGGCTGTAGTGCTTTTAGGGTGGAGACTGTTTCATGAGTAACCAGCCTGGTGGAGGAAATGGCCCTGGTTAAGATGGCAGATGCATCAAGGGCTGTGCCACCTTGGGCACTGTCCAAGGTCTGCCTTGGCTCCCTGACACCAACACCAGCTCTCTTTGCCTCCTGCCTCCTCAGGCTGACCCTGGGATTGCCTCCTCTCCTTCAGTGTCAGCTCCCTAGCTCCTCTGATGTGGTTGTCACAGCCACTTGCTAGAGGGCTGCGGTACCCACACCACTGGGGCATTAGTAGGCCAGGTTTGCAATGTGACCATCTCATCCATTTCTATGACTCGGCGCCTGCCTGCTGCCGCTGCCTGTACACCTCGTTTGAACTGAGACTCTAGACTGGGGAGACATGGGGGCGCCTTAAGTCCTAAGGGGGAAGGCCTGGGCAGTCAGGGGAAAATGGTAATTTGGCGACGCTTCCTCCGCCCCTATGGCCTAATCATTCCCTCCCAGGCCCCGCTTCGGCAGTCTGGATGCAGGCCCAGCCCGCCCGCGGAGGCAGAGAGAATAAGAGTACAAAGGGGTCCCGCGTGTGGCCTGAGCGCGGGTGGCTGAAAGCGAGGACCGCGCATAGCGAGGCAGAGCTGGACCGGTTTCTAACGGCGGTTTTTTGATCGCTGGAGCCGCTTGCTCCGGCTCCCGCCGTTTTGGGGTTCCGCCCCATCTCTGAGAGCAGCGCTCTGATTGGCTTTGGGACCCATATCTCTGAGCTTCAGTCTCAAGGACTGAAGAGCCGGGGAGGGTGCAGAGATGGTGGGGACTGAGGGCGGCTTCTGACTGTCTCAGACGCCTCCGGGGCAGAACCAGGACAGTGTCCTTAACTGACCTCACCCGGTGTCACCACCACTTTCCCCCTCCACTCGGCGTCCTTCCAGGTTTACCCTGCCTGACTCTTCGCCCCAGACATTCCCTGAGGCCTGCCCAGTGCTGGGCGGTGGTGTGCTGGGCTCTGGGGGACCGCGAGCTCACCGCTGGGCGCCTCCACCTTCCTGTCCCGTTACTACCCCCCAACCCCACCACCACCAGGGGAATCCAGATATTCTCACATTTGACCTGATTCCTGCCCCCAGAAGGGCCCAGGATTTGGGACTTGGGACTAGGGAGACATAAGCTGCTCTGACAGAGCAGTTTCTGAGAAGGGGTTCTCTGGATATCCCACGAGGGAGATTCCCGAGACAGGTGTCTTCATCGAAAGTCAACTAATACTCCGATGGGAAAAGGGCTGTGCATGGGCTGTGCATGCTGGCATCTTGGTTTTCGAAGTTCTGCCCTTCCCTTCTCCTGTCCATCCCTGAACCCAAGTATATACGCTGGACTGATAAGCACGGTTTCTTGCAGGCCTCACTGAGGAGCATTGCTGGAATATGAGGAGGCTCATATTCTGGAGCCTGGAGGCATTAAAGTTACATTGGAGCACACAGTTTTCGGGGACACTGAACTGCTCCAGGAATCCACAGGAGCCCTCTGACCCAACGGTCTCAGGAGGGCATGAAAAGGCGACAGAATCGCGTGAAAGGGAGCCGCGATACCTATATAGACCTCCAGGGGGCAGCATCGACCAGGGGATGGAGTTCTTCATCCGCTCAAACTTGGCCGACTGCTGAAGCGCCCCCTTCATGCTCCCTTCAAGCTGAAGCAACTGAGGGACCTTTCCTTCAGTCTGACAACATTCAGTCCTGTGGCTTAGATGGGTCCTTGTGATCCCCGGGCTGAAACTCATAACTTCTGGCTAACATCACCGCCCCTCAAGCTTCTTCACTTTTTTCCTTTTGCTGATGACAGACACACTGGCCTCACAGACCCAGAAGCATCAGGGATCACTCCTTAGGACGGGACTGTGTCAATATCCTCCTTCCCTTTGCTAACCTGTAAGACTCGTGTCTGTATCTGGTACATCGGTCCCTGTCTTTACCTAGTGTCATATAGGAAGGACTTGGAGGTGTCCTTATGGATTGTAATAGCGCCCCAATGCTAAGGGATCTCTGTCCTTTAAAGAAATATCATTTCCCTCTATTTTTACACCTCTGTGCCCTCAGCTTGTCCTGAGTTATTTCTTAACTGGACTCTCTGGGAAATATCTACTCTGTGTTCAACAGCTCTGTTTCTGCGTAAAATGGGGGTGCCCATCTCAGCGTCAATTTCAGAGCTATTGAATGTGGACATGTACCCTGAGGACAAAAGAAATAGATTCCTCCTTTCTTCCCATCCTATCAATATGGACCCACCCACCCTCTATTTAAGAAGGGTGGCTTTTCAGATTTTAGGAAATCAGGCATGAGGGGAAGCGGGCAAATTGGCTGGGTTCCAACACAGATTTAGGGTAAAGATTCAAGGAAAGAAGGAGAAAGCAAGACCAAGACAACTTTGAAGGGAAGAATAGAATCAGCTCTCTCCATCCTGGGGAAAATGGATGTAGCAATTCATGTTGCATCTGAGTTTATAGAGTGTTTTCAGATACAAAGTTCATTAAACCAAGGCATATGTATTGATCCCCTTCTCTGTTCTGTGACAAGCACTGTAGATTCAGCAGAGAATAAATCAAGGTCCCTGAAATCATAGAGCAGATATGTCATCTCACCGAATTCACACACCTGCCCTTGGAGGTGTTCTTCCTGGTTCATGTGCTGGAGTAAGTAATGAGCCCAACACCACACAGCCGTTCAGTGGTTCGAACCTTCTGTGCCCCAAATTCACCTGCTCCATGACTCCAGGCTGGGAGTCATGGAGCTGAGGAAGCAGCTGTCTGCAGAGAAATAACAAATTAACTCTGGTGAAGTAAGAGTAAATTATTAGAAGGATCTTTACAGAACTGAGGGAAAAGCTGGACAGGCAGGATTTAGAAAGGACAGAAGCCAGGACAATTCCAGGATTTAGGGACCAAGGGTCAGAAGACTGGTGGGCAGGGAGCAACGTGTTCTCCTGACCTGGCTTCCTTTCCACTCTGAGACATCGCTGGCTCTAAGGCAAGGCTCTTAATCAGCATCCCAAAGGATCTGTGAATGAGGATGGGGGAAAGTACATTTTATTTTCACTAGCCTCAAAGTGAAATTCCGTATTTCTTCAGTTGTCTGTAGAGAATTTTTAAATAATACTAAAATCGACTTTTTATTGTTACCACGCCAAAGATTTCCTCTTCAAATAACAGCAAAGCCCACCTCCTTTAAGATTTCTTTGATTTTCTTTGTAAAACTTGACCTTAAATTCTTCTGACGATCTCTCATAATAATGCAAAATTTGGATGTCAGCTGTGTAAATTCACCTACTGTAATGTCTAGAGGCAAATTAGATATATAATACATTTGTATTTCTATCTTTGTGGACATGAGACCATCTTGCTTCTTCCTCTTCTCTCCCCTCTTTTTGGGATCAGTGGGTTTGAGGTTTTTCTTGCAGAAGTTCCTCTGCATCCCTAGAATTGACGTCTTGTATTTTTGCGGTAGAGCTAGACATGCTATCATTAGAGAAGCCATAATTGGCCTGATACGTAGCAAAGAAACCTTCTGTGATCTTGGGGAACCAAGTCCCCCTCCCAGAGGTAGGCAGTGACCCCAAGCTGCTAACCCCCAAAGAGTCCATTTTTCTACCAGGATCTTCTTGGGTGTCTCTGATCTTGGAGTTATTCTTGCATTTGCAACTCCTCATCAAACTCCTCGTTCCCATCCAAGGGGTGGCTACCTGGCTTTCCTACCTAGCACAGGGCAGGGGCCAGGTGAGCCAAGAGGCTGCTCCCCTGGGCTTGGGAGCCACCACCGAGTTATCTGAAATGCCTGTCCAGACACTGTTCTCAACATTTAACACACTAAGTCACTGGCTCAGCACAACAACCCTGTGAGGTCAGAACTATTGTTATCCCCATTTTACAGAAGAGGAAATGGGGGCCCAGAGACCTTGCCCAAGGTCGTGCATGACAACGCTGGGATTTGAATCCAGCAGGTCTTCTCTAGAGGCCACATCCTGAACCATCGCTTCTTATAGCTTCCCAGCGAGTAATGAGATGATATCCAGCCTGCCTCCCATCCCTGTTTTTATATTTAAGAGTGAAAATGTAAACTCCCTGGCCCACCTACTCTACCGCGTTGTCGTCTCCACCACACTCTGTGCTTTCTGGCTCTGACCCACGTGCCCCCTCCTGAACCCACCCTCGTGCCCTCTAATAAGCTGGGAGTCTCCTCCTACCCTTCACTTCTCCTTGGAGTGCCCCCTCCACTTCCTGGCTTTAACCGAAATTGAACTCTCCCTGGAGGGAACTACCTCCTCTGCAGGCTTCTGAAATGACAGCTGTTTATTTTCTTATAGGTGAGGGTGCTTTCCTTGCTACAGATTGCTGCCTCCAGACCCTCCCCCTCCACCACCACCCCCAGTTTCTGCTTTAAAATAACCCTCTGCCTCCGGGGCTCAGCCATTGGGCTAAATTGCTGTCTTCCTTTTTGCTACTGTCTGTCCCCTCCCAGACCTCTCCACCTCGCTCAGGGGGACTCTGGCACTCGGCAAACTGTCTGTCTCTTCCCATCTCATTGTCCAAGGAGGGGACCTGTTGCCCACCTGACATCTGAACACCTTGGTGACTTCATGCCCTGGACCTTCTCCACTCCGACTTGGCCACCCTTCCTCACTGTCACACCCTGGACCTTGTCATCTGCAGTGGCTCCTCCAGAATCACTCAACCCCCATCTCCTAAGCTTCTCCCCTTCAGGCTCTCCTCCTCTCGCAACCATTTCTCAGTCTCCCAGGACCTCCGGGTCAGTGATGCCTCCCTTCCTCCAGCCCATCAGCCCCACCTTATGTGGCTACACCTGTGTGGTCCTTCATTTCATCAACTCTCTTGACAGTATCCTGAACTGCCTTGCCCCGCTATATTTCCATCCTTTGTATGTCTCAGGCAAAACCTCAACCCTGGTGAGCCTAATGATCTCTTTTCTTCAGGAGTTTATTCTTCAAGCTAAGAAGTGTTGGAGGAAGTCTCGAGCCAGGAAGTGGTCACCACTCCTCATTCGTGGTCCCTAAGAGGCATTGCTTAGTTAACCAGTCACATCAGGCTGGTCATTGGCTACATTAAACTCCCTGATCCTGGAGCCTATGAGATGCCTCTCTGTCTCCACCTCACATTCAGTTGATGATCTTGCTCTTACATCACAGAGAAAACTGAAGCCATTAGAGGTGGACTCCTTCAATCACGTGTTACCAAATCCACATAGCACCTGTGCCCATCTCTCCCTGTTCCTTCAGAAAAGAGCGATGGCTTTCCAACTAGGCGCATCAGAATTGCCTGGAGGGCGTGTTAAAACACGTTTCCTATTCAGCGGGTGGGTGGCTAGAATTTTCAGTTGTAACTAGTTTCCAGGTGATGCTTGATGCTGCTGGCTGGGGACCCCACTTTGAGAACCACTGGAGCAGAGGCACTGCCCTCCTCCTGCCCAAAGCCAGTTTCTCTACCTGTGACTGCATCCCATGTCCTTGATTACCCTCCCCCTTTTCCCCTCCTGAATCTTCAGCCTCTCCCTCTCAAAATAAAACACGAAAAACCAACCCCCACCTCCACCTCATCCCCTCATCCAGCCTCACTCTCTCACACACAGCGCGTGTACATTGATGGGATCCTAATTTTGAAAAGACATGTATAAAAGACATTTGGGGGTTCATCTGAGTATATTCTGTATATCAGGTGGTATTAGGGACTGATTGTTATTTCCTTACCTGGAGGAAGTCCTTATTTTGAGGCAATGTGTGCTGAAGTGTTCAAGTGGGAAGCATCACGATCTCCTAAATTTTCACATGGTTCAAGGACTGTATCTAAATATGTAAATACTTGTATGTATGTATAAATGATAACGATTTTAAATTAAGTGGTGGATGTAGAAGTGATCATTATACTATAGTTTCAACTTTTCTGTATGCTTGAAACTTTTCATAATAAAAAGTTGGGGGAAAATTCTCTCTCTAGTCCCTCACTTCCACTCACTTCTCAACCCTCTTGGGCTGGTGTCCACCTCTCCCAGGCCACACAGGTGCTTTTTTTTATGACCCTCATTTCATTAAATCTATTATTTAGTTTTCTTCTGCTTGACCTCCCTCCAGTATTCAATGCTTTTGACCAATTCTTTTATTTATTTATTTATTTTTGGCTGCGTTGGGTCTTCGTTGCTACACGCAGGTTTTCTCTAGTTGCAGCAAGCCGGGGCTACTCTTCGTTGCGGTGCACGGGCTTCTCATTGCGGTGGCTTCTCTTGTTGCAGAGCACAGGATCGAGATGCGTGGGCTTCAGTAGTTGTGGTGCACGGGCTTAGTTGCTCTGCGGCATGTGGGATCTTCCCGGACCACGGCTTGAACCCATGTTGCCTGCATCGGCAGGCGGATTCTTAACCACTGCGCCACCAGGGAAGCCGTTGACCAACTTCATTGAAACACAGTCTTTATTTGGCTTCCAGGACTGAGCACTCTCCTGGGTTTTCCCCTCTCACTCTGGCTGCTCCCTGCTCCTTTGTTGGCTCATCCTGCTCTATTTGGTCGTATTGGAGATCCTCAAGTGTCCTGAGCCCTAGACCCCTCCTCTTCTCATGCTACACTCTGCCTCCAGGAGATGCATCACTCCTGACCTATGGCTTCAGTTGCTATCAGCTGATCACTCTCAAATTTATGTCTTTCCTCTGATCTCCAGACTTGTGGATCTGACTCCCTACCTGGCATCCCTACTTGGATGTCTCAAAGGCACCACAGACTTAGCATATTCAAAAGTGAATATGTAAAAGTGAATTCGAAGTGAATATGAATATGATCACAAACAGTGTCATGCTCAGATCTGGACCGCAGGGGCCCTGCTCTGGTCCACAGACTTTAGGGGACCTCACCTATCATGTGCAACATTTATGAAACCACACCTGGGCACCTTTGTCACTTGGGATCCGGCCCTCAGTTCTGGCACAGCACAACCTGAAACCCTGAACTTCTGCTCTCATAATTAACATCCTTCTGGCCCCAGGGAAATGCTTCTGCAATCTCTTATCCTATATCCTGGAAACAAAGGATGACTACAACCGAATCCTGAGAAAGTTTGAGGTTGTGTCTCTGCCAGATTCCAAAGCACACACTTTTGGGGGGTGGGGAGACGTTAAGCAGTAGAAGCTCATTACAACAACCCAACTGAGCAAATCTTCATGGCTGCATTGCCTCTGTTGCTTTGTATCTTATTCTTTAAAAATAGTAATTTTGTTATGAACACAGTGGAAAATTATATAAATAATTGATAAATGGCCATTAAATTTGAATTACCATGTAAAAAAAATAGTAATTTAAAAAAGCATTACAGTTATAGCTAAAGCTTATCCCATTCCTCTCCTTTCTAGGTGGTAATTATCATTCTGAAGTCACTGGGAATTATTCCCATGCATATTTTCTACTTTAACAGGCTTTTGTTAACATAAGTGTAATTTATTTATTTTTGGCTGTGTTGGGTCTTCATAGCTGTGCGCGGGCTTTCTCTAGTTGCAGTGAGTAGGGGCTACTCTTCATTGCGGTGCGCGGGCTTCTCATTGTGGCTTCTTTTGTTGCGGAGCAAGGGCTCTAGGCACGCGGGCTTCAAGAGTTGCAGCATGCAGGCTCAGTAGTTGTGGCTCGCGGGCTCTAGAGCGCAGGCTCAGTGGTTGTGACACATGGGCTTAGTTGCTTAACCACTGCGCCACCAGGGAAGTCCCAACAAATAGGATTTTTTAAACGTGTATCATTGTTTGTGTATTTTAAAACACATAAATATCATACAACATCCACTTTTGCAACTTTCTTTTACTTATATGTTGGTAAATAAGTCATTTATTTTAACTGCTGTGTAGCAGTCCACTGTAAGAATAAACCATACTTTATTTATCCATTCCTTTAAGGACAGATTAAGATGTTTCCACGTTTTCTTGACAATCATATGATACTGCAATGCCCATTCTTATCCTTGCCTCCTTGTACATATGTAGAAATTTTTTTTAAGAGTTATGCATGATCAGGGTTTGTTTATTTATTTTTTAATTTATGTTTGGCTATGTTGGGTCTTTGTTGCTGCGTACGGGCTTTCTCTAGTTGTGGCGAGCGGGGGCTACTCTTCGTTGTGATGCTTGGGCTTCTCATTGTGGTGGCTTCTCTTGCTGCGGAGCAAGGGCTCTAGGTGTGCGGGCTTCAGTGGTTGTGGCTCACGGGCTCAGTAGTTGTGGCTCACGGGCTCAGTAGTTGTGGCTTGTGGGGTCTAGAGCGCAGGCTCAGTAGCTGTGGTGCACGGGCCTAGTTGACCCATGGCATGTGGGATCTTCCCGGACCAGGGCTCGAAACCGTGTCCCCTGCATTGGCAGGCAGATTCCCAACCACCGCACCATCAGGGGAGCCCCTATAAATGTTTTCATAAGGAATACATCTAGAAGCCGGAGCGCTGGGTTTTAGGGTATGTGTATTTTCAGCATTTCCCTTCAAATTTGTTATAGCTGTTCACACTTCAAGCCAAAATGGATGAGTTCCTAACATCCCACATTTTTGTCAACACTTGGTGTTATCAGAGTTATTTTAATTTTGCTGATTTAGTAAAGTAGTATCTCATGGTTTGGTTTTGCATTTCTGCATTATTAGGGAAGTTGAGCATCTTTTCCTATGTTTATTAGCTATTTGGCTTCCTCTTTGATGACTTACCTGTTCATAGCTTTCGCTCATTTCCCCCTGCCTTGTCCTTTTTTTTTTTATTGATCTGCAAGAGTTCTTTATAAATCCTGAATACCCATCCTTTATTGGTCATATAGGTTGTAAATAGTCTCACAATCTGTGGCTTGTCTTTTTGTTTTGTTGTTTCTTGTCTCATAGAAGTTAAAAAAATTTTTTTAATGTAGTTGTATGTGTCAATCTTTTATTGCCTGTGCTTTTGTATCTTGTTTAAGAAATCCTTCCCTATGCTGATATCATCAATGTATTCTCTTGTATTTTCTTTGAAGAACTTAAAGTTTTCTTTTTCACATATTTAAGGTATCTGAAATTTTTTTTTGGATCTGTTGTAATGCACGGATCCATTTTGTTTTTCATTTGGATAGCCAGTTAACCCCAGACAAGTCAAGAAATAGTCCATCCTTCTCCACTGACTTATGTTCCTTTTGTCATATACAAAGTTCTCATATCTCTGCGGGTCTGATTCCGGACCCATGGTCTATCTATTTGTCCATGTGTCAGGCCTACACTGCTTTAATCACTCCAGCTTTAAAGCTGTGATATACGGTGAGGCAAACACTCCAGTATTCTTGCAGTTCAAACTTGTTTTGACTTTTTTTGGCCATTTACTCTTCCACAAGAATTTAAAGAACAGCTTTTTAAATAGAATTTAGATTAGAATTGTACTAAATCCTAGAACTTTTTTTTTTTTTTTTCGGTACGCAGGCCTCTCACTGTTGTGGCCTCTCCCGTTGCGGAGCACAGGCTCCAGACGCGCAGGCTCAGCGGCCATGGCTCACGAGCCTAGCCGCTATGCGGCATGTGGGATCTTCCTGGTCCGGGGCACGAACCCATGTCCCCTGCATCGGCAGGCAGACTCTCAACCACTGTGCCACCAGGGAAGCCCTCTAGTACTTTTGATTAGAATTGTACTAAATGTATAGATTTGAGAAAAACTAATCAGCTGTATATTGAATTTTCCTCTTCATGAGCATGGCATATCTCTCCATTCTTTTTTGTCTTCTCTTTATGTTCTCCAATAGAGTTTTATAATTTTCTCCATAAAGCTCATGCACATATTTTGCTATATTGATTCCTAAGTATCTTATAGTTTTTGTTGCAATTACAAATGGTATTTTCTTAAAACAAAATTTGTTTATTGCTGTTGTATAGCCATATTGATGTTTGAATATTCATCTTGCCCCCCAAAAGGGTGTTAGTTTTAATTGTTTGTAGGTTCTCATAAATTTTCTATGTAAATAATCAATCATCTATGTATAATTATGGCTTTACTTCTACTTTTTCTTATTGTGCTAGTTCAGACCACCACCACCCCCAGCACAAGTTGAATAGAAACAGTAAAAACTAGTATCTTTGTATTAGTGTTGGAAGTTATTTTCTAGTTAGCTAGATTTGTTTTTTTTTTTTTTTTTTTTTTTTTTTGTATGGGGGTTGGGGGGGTGTTGTTCCTTTTTTTTTTTTTT
>NW_020175393.1:1275675-1286168 GCF_003031525.2 Neophocaena asiaeorientalis asiaeorientalis | reverse complement strand
TTTTTTTTTTTTTTTTTGCGGTACGCGGGCCTCTCACTCTTGTGGCCTCTCCCGTTGCGGAGCACAGGCTCCGGACGCACAGGCCCTGCGGCCATGGCTCACGGGCCCAGCCGCTCCGCGGCATATGGGATCTTCCCGGACCGGGGCACGAACCCGTGTCCCCTGCATTGGCAGGCGGACTCTCAACCACTGCGCCACCAGGGAAGCCCGCTAGATTTGTTTTTTAAATCATTAGTGTTAAACTTTATCCAGGTGCATCTCTACATATTGGGACAATCATATTTTTTCCTTTTAATATGTCAATGCTGTAAATATCATTAACAGATTTTTTAAAGTAGACCATCCTTGTATTCCTGGAATAAACTCTGCTTGGTCACACATACACACATGCATATATACATGCACTTGCACAAACTCCATTGGATTCAGTTTGCTAATATTTCATTTAGGATTTTCAATCTTATAAGTTCAATTGGTCCTCTTTTTCCATTGTTGGGGACGGTCTATATAAATAAATAAACAGTTCCTTGAAGAGTTAGCAGAATAATATACTTATAAAGCCATTTGGGTAGTGTGTGTGTGTGTGGTGCATCTCTACATATTGGGACAATCATATTTTTTCCTTTTAATATGTCAATGCTGTAAATATCATTAACAGATTTTTTAAAGTAGACCATCCTTGTATTCCTGGAATAAACTCTGCTTGGTCACACATACACACATGCATATATACATGCACTTGCACAAACTCCATTGGATTCAGTTTGCTAATATTTCATTTAGGATTTTCAATCTTATAAGTTCAATTGGTCCTCTTTTTCCATTGTTGGGGACGGTCTATATAAATAAATAAACAGTTCCTTGAAGAGTTAGCAGAATAATATACTTATAAAGCCATTTGTGTAGTGTGTGTGTGTGTGTGTGTGTGTGTGTGTGTGTGTGTGTGTGTGTGTACTTAAAATTTCTCATTCAATTTATTAGAATTTATAGAGCTGTCAGGCTTTCTATTTCTTCTTGAGTCAACTTTGGCTGTCTTTCATCTAATTTCCCCACCTGTTCAGGACTGAGGCCTCATCTGTCTCTGGGTGGCTGGTGAAACAGAACAGGTTGACAGAACCTGTTCCTTCCCAGCCCCCTCCTAGTAACCGTAGTTACAGTCAGCTCACCCTCTGGCTTTCAGTCTTCTCTTTGTTTCTAGCACCTGGGATTTTACTTTCGTTTTGAGAACTCAGTTATATGTTTAATTTTTTTCCTTTTTATCAGTATTTCTAGGTGATGGTGCTTTTAGATTTTCCACATCCTCCATCTTGCTTGATTCTGAAGTTGTTCCCATTTTACAGATAAGAAGGCTAGGGTTCAGAGTGGTTTAAAAGCCAGCTGAAGGTCACACTGCTAATCCTTTTACCTCGTTATTGAACCCAGATTTCTGGTTCTGAATCCTCCACTGTTGCCATATTATTCCATGCTGCCTTCTGAAGCCAAGGAGGCAAAACCAGGAAGGGGCATTAGGAAGTCAAAGGGAGAAGGGGTCTCATGGGCAAGGTGGAGGAGTCTGGGACGGAGGCTCAACCGTAGACGGACAATGCCAGGAAGCGTGGAGGAAGGAATGGTGTTAAGGAAATGACATATGGGACTCCTGGGCTGCAGCTTTTGGAGGGAGAATCACGGCCTCAATCCATCCTGAGATCCTGAAATATGTGTCCCCTGCCCCAGATCCAGGCATGCATGCATCCTTTCAACCAATATTTCAACTCCATCTTCAAGAGTGTCCAGTTCCGGGTCCAGGGAATGACAAGAGTGAGCAGTCCTGGCTCCTGCCCTCAGGGAGCTTACGTTCCATGGGGAGCCAGACACCAATCGAGTAATCCCCAAGAAACACAGATCTGCGACCACACACAGTACCTCGGAGAAAGAGTGCGCCTTGGTGTGGGAGCTCAGAGGAGGGGAATTTGACCCGAAAGGAAGGTCTGAGTACCTTCCCTGAGGATGTGGTAAAGGAGCTGAGATCTGAAGAATGCACAGGAGCTAACTTAAAAGAGAAATGGAAGAAGCCTTTCGGGTGGAGGGCCCAGCCTGCGGGAGGAAGCATGCCACGGTGGAGTAGAGCGCTAGGGAGTGACAGGGGTGAGTAGTGGGAGGTGAGGCTGGAGAGGCCGGTGGGGCCACACCCCAAGGGGCCTTAGAGGCCAGGTTAAGGACTTGGGTCTTTAACTTAAGGTCGGTGGGAAACCATTGACTGTGTTTCAGCAGGGTGCCTGAAACCATCAGATTTGCATTTCAGAAAGGTCTCTCTTACTCAGGCATGCCTCTTGTTTCAGAGAAGGTCTTTCCGGCCTCTCCAGTGATCTCAGTGATTCAGAGAAGAGCCAGACAGTCCAAGTGGTGGCTGGCCCAGGGAGGTGGAGGGATGGAGAAGAGTGGACAGGCTTGAGAGATATTATAGTGGATACACTCGTTGGGACTAGATGCTGGATTCAATATTGAAATGCTCACCACGAACACCTGAGATCACATGCTTCAAAGGCGGGGCCACATCACACACCTGTTTGTGGTACCCAGGTCCTAGAACAGTGCTGACACATGGTGGACTCAATACATAGTTTCTGAAAGGGTGAAACTGACCAGCGGTCTCCCAAGTGATCCTTTTACCTTAGAGGTTCTTTCATCCCTTCCTGCATGTGGCAATAATCAGCCTCTCCGATACATCATCGGGAGAAATCTGCCCAGTTCTAAAGCGTTTTCTTTGGGGGAAGTTAATACAAGAACTAAGGTCTCCCTTATCCTTGAACATGAACAATAACAGTAAATTTACTGCAGGGGCCGCCCAAGGGGGAAACTTCCCTAGCAGAACCTCCTTCAAGAGTGAATGACGACGGTGCCATCCTCGGGGCCACGCTGGGCCCCAGGGTGCCAACCTGGAGGGGACGCTCCGCAGGACTCCCTGCTGACTCTTGTTCAAAACCAGTTTCCCAGCACATGAAGAAGATAGTGAGTGAGGAATCTTGCGGAAGAAGTGCAAATGCAAGGAAGTGCTTGTACTGGCCAGGTGTTTCTTGTCTTCTCCCACACAGCCCTGTTCTACTTTTTCCACACCCAGAAACTCCCACTTTCTCCCCCAATCTCCCTTGGCTTCTTCCACTGGTCTCCATCTCCTCCATTTCCCTTCCTTCTCCTTGGATACATGCCTCTGCCTATTTTCACCTTTCAATAAGAGGCCCATGGTGCTGCTGGAAAGAGCAGCCTCCGTCTGGGCTTTATTCTTAGCGTGAAATGCAGTGAAGGTCACAGAAAGCCCTGAAACAGGGCCTGTGGGTCCAGGATTGGGCACAGGGAGATGGCCTCATCCAATGGGGTGCTGGGTGTAGCTTTAGCACCGGAGGCAAGAAGCACCCAGCGGCCTCTGGGGGAAGTGATGGGGTTGGGTGGGATTTGTGGGCAACTAGAATTTGATGGTGGGGGTTGTCATGGAGATCTCTGGGGATTCAGTTATCTCTTTAAAAAATCCCTTCAAGAAAATCCCAGGAAATCTGATCCGTCCGTGATGGCAGTAGGTCTCAGGCAGCCTGGTTAAACTTCTCAGATGGAGGACAGGAGATTGGAAGTACAGATTCCTTTCTAAGAAACAGGAAAAGCTCTTTTCCTGGGGGATTAGATTGTGGACTAGAAGTGAGGTGGACCTGGCCATTCCAGCCCTGAGTAGGTCCCGGTGAGACACTCTGATCACCTAATGTGGTGACTCTGGTGGGGATGGGGTAGGTCAGGGAGCCGTGCCCCATTATGCCTCCCACAGAAGAGGCAAGTCACTCCGACTGTGGAGGGAGTCTGTCCCCAGGGCTGCCCTCCTGGAGTGCTGCGGGGTTGGCGGCCCGCTCTGTTCATCCCTGTCCTTCCCACTGGGTGTGGACGGTTGTCAAAGCAGAAGGGGGCTCTGAGTGAAGCCACAGCCATGGAGGCCAGAGCCATAGGGCCTGTCACCTGTGTGGGAGTGCAGGGGCAGGGTCAGGTGGCCCCGTGGCTGCAGCACTTCCCACACTGGGGGCAGGGAAAGGGCCTCTCACTCAAATGGACCAGGCGGTGCTGGGAGGGGTGGGAGCATGACAAAAGGAGGCTCCACAGTCCAGGCCAGAAAAGGGCTTTGGGGTTGGGGCAGGGGCTGCTGGGAGGGACGTGGGACAGGGTCAGCTGTGACAGCAGAGGGGTCAAGGGGTAGATGGGGAGCTGGAGGTCTGTCCTGCCTTCTCCTTCTCCTCTGCCTTGGCTCCCAGCCTGTGGGGGAGGGGGATGAAGGTGAGAGCAGCCAGGAGGAGGGGGAGGCAGAGAGACCAAGGTGGCACAGGCAGGCTGAGCCCCGCCCTGAGGAACCCAGGGCACAACTTTCTCATTAGCAGTTTGCCAGGGTTTTGAGGGCAGCTGAGTGACAACCAAGCCCTCAGGGTTAGGCGTCACCTGGGCAGGGGTCTCCTTTGGTCCTGGGCTCTGGGGCTCAGCTTCTGCACTTAGACACATAATCTGCTACGGTTTGGGGACCAAGAGATAAAATGAGGGGAAGACTAACAGAGAGAGAGGCTCCCCTCCCCCACAGGCCCCCCACCTACTTCCTTCTTCCCTCCCGTCCATCCAGCCTGGTGGCACCTCCTCTGAGAAGCTCTTCCTGACCACCCTGCAGCTTCCAGTGATGCCCTTGCCCTGAGGCCTGGCATCCCTCCAAGGGGACACTTGTCATTCACTGTAAGGACCAGAGCATCTACTGCAGGGGTTCTGGGCCCCGAGCACATCAGATTCACATGGAGGGCTTGTTAATACACAACTGCGGGCCCCACCTCGCAAGTCCCTTTCCTATGTGAGGTCGTGTTGTTTCTAAGTGGCGAGGTGGAGATTTGGACCCCGATCAGTCTGAACCTAATGTCTTTCTTTCTCCACCTTGCTCCTCTGGGTACTCTCCTTTTATCCTCTGTATCTTGTCTCTCAACAAAATAATCAGGTTCCCTTTTGTATACTTTGTGTCTCTCACTTTGCCTCACCCATAGGTGCAGGCTTCACTGACAGAGGCTGAAAGACTTGGGGAGCTATCTCAGGGAGTGGGGGTGGAACAGAATTGGAGCAACCCCCGCCCCCTTCTGCCAGCATTGGGGAAGGGGAACGCCTGGTCAGGTCAGGTAGTCATTTTTTCTTTGTTGTGGGCAGGGGAGATGGACCTGGAGCAACAGTTCTGTATGTCACTCACACGGTGCCATCTAAAGAAACAGGCAGCCTACGAAGTTCAGCGTCTCGGGGGCAGAGGAGGGCGACAGAGCACTGGCAGCAGAGAGGGGTCCGAGGAGGAGCGTGAGAAGCGGAACGGCGGAGAGGGTGGGCCGTGGTGTGGACTGGGGCCCTAGGAGAGGAAAGACCGGGGACCAAGGCCCGCAGGCGGCTCCAGAGCGAAGCCAGAGGGCGGGGGGAGAGGCAGAAGGGCCACCGGGTCGGGTAGGGCTGGCGAGAACGAGGAGAGTGAGGAAGTGTCGCTCCGGGCAGCCGCTGGAACCAGAAGAGAAGCCGGGTTCATTCCAGACTCTTCGGCTTCCACCTCGGTACCTCCCGCAACTCCTCGCCATCGTTTTCTCTCCCTTGAAACTCCGAGAGCGACGCCCACCTTCCTCCCGCCCTCACATCCCGGGAGCGTCGCCCCCGTGGATGCCTGGGGTGGGAGAAAAGGGGAGCCAGGATCGGGGATCCAGGCAGGCGGGGGTAGAAAGGGGCTTCTACGAGGGTGAAGTGGGTGTTGTCTATTTCCACAGGGCGAGAGGTCTCGGGGGTGGGCGCCCGGTCACCTGGGCTGGAGGGTACCCCCTGCGTCCGTCGTACTGAGGGTGAAAGGGACGACGGGCAGCAAACGAGAAACGCCAAGCGTGGAGTGAGGTGCCCTCGGGCCGGCGAGTCTGACGCCGAGGCTGACTCCTCAGCCGGGAGGCCCGAGACTGAGCGAGCCACGGGAATTTGGGGCGGAGTGGGGTGGGGGCGCGAAGGGCAACGGAAACAGGAAGTGAGGGGCAGAGAGGCCAAAGTGGGTGGCGGGAGGCAGCGTCAGTCCCTCCTGGGGAGGCGATCCTCTCCACCTCGCCGGGGCGTGGCGCGCTACGTGGGCCCCTGACCCTGGGCCCCGCCCGCGGAACTCGAGGCGTTGGGGGTGCGGAGCAGCGAGCGCTTTACTGGATGCCCCCACCTGGGCTCTCCGCTGCCGCCGGGACCGGCACAGAACTACAACTCCCGGGCAGCCCTCCCTCCGCTCGGCCCCGCGGCTCGGCGGGCACCGACCGGCTCGCTCGCTCCTGGGAACTGTAGTCCCTGGCCCTGCCCGTCTTCTTCGGGAGGCTACCCGGGGGCGGGATATGTGCAGGGAGGTTCTCGCAGCCCTCCCCCCATCCACGCCTTTTCTCTCCAGCTTTAGAAACCAGCTTCTCGCAGGGACGAGGAATTGCACCCCTTCCAAACATCTCGGGCCTGCCGTATCACCCTCTTGAGCCACTTTCCTTCTTTCCCTGTGGTATTGAAACCCGGGATCTCAGCCTGGGCATTCAGGTCATAGGGGGAAATCTTGGGATCTGACTTCACACCTCTCGGCTCTCCACCCTGTCTCTTACAGCTTCACAGGTCCTTCCAATTTTCGTTCACATTTGCTGATTTGAAGGTTCAGGAAAATGGGATCTACACACCGTGAATACCCTTTGACATTTCCTCCCCATTTCCAAGGCTGATTCTACATGATTTCTAGGGTTCCCTCCCCGATCTTTGTTTTCCTCTCCTTCTAGGAACCCCCTGATAAAGAGACACAAAACCACAGGTTTCAAAGAGGAATAAAAGCAAATTTGTTGTTGTTGGTAGAAGGGCATGAAGGGAAGGGCTCTTCACCCTTCCCAACATCTTGCATGGATGGGAGGTTGGGGGCAATAGAAAAGGCAGTAGATGGGGGCACAGGCCCCACTCTGTACAATATAGAAGAATCTGATATAGATACTTTGTATAAAAGCCACTTGTCCTCATTTGTGTCCTCTTGCTGGCTGGCCGGGCTGGGGGGCTCTGGGGGACAAAGAAGCTGGGTGGTGGGCCAGGACTCAGGGACACCCCATGGTCCCCATCCCCTGGCTGTCCCCTTGAGGGGTCACTTTGGATCCTTGGTGGGGGCATAGCAGAGCTCCAGTGGTCGGGACACTTTCCAGAACTTCTCATTCACCAGCTCCAGGGTTAGAGAGCCATTCAGTGTCTACAGAGGTGGTGGATGGGAGAGGAGAGGGAAGAGGAAAGTAAGTTGGGAAAGATGGTAAAGGAAATGAATGAGAGGAGAAAAGAGAAAGGAAGAAGGAATAATAAATGGGGCAAATCACGGACACGGATGATGGGGAAGAAGGATGGACAGAGAAGGGAGAGATGGGAGATGCAGAGGGAGAAGAGGGCTGGTCAGTTAGGAGGTCAGGATCTCGGTTCTGCGTCCCCAGGCCACTCTCCCTCCTCTCCTCTCACACCGCTGCCCTCAGAGGCTCTCACCGTGAAAGCTCCGCCCCCGGGGGCGATGTAGATGGTATACTGCTTTTCGCTGACACCCTCCAGACTGGGCAAGGCAGGCTCTTCAGGGCCGTCACCTCCTCCGGCACCCCCACCCTCCCCACCTCCCCCATCAGGTCCTCCGGCGTCAGAGGCGCCCCCTCCAGGCCCTCCTGGCTCCCCCGCCTCTTGCTGCTGCCTCCGTTCGAGGGCAATGCGCAGGGCCAAGTACTTGGAGAGATGGTCCACTGTGGCATTCCCAGTTGTCTTCACATACCTGGAGTGGGAGAGAGGGCAGGTTGAGGGCACAGGAAGCCTCAAATGGAGAAGGGAAGTTGGGGATTTCCCAAAGGGCCTCTGGGTTAGGGATTCTTTCTGGGTTTGGGCGAAGCCCAATTCTGATGGAAGATCATGAGACCTTTGGTTTCTCAGTGGTCTGGGGAAGGACGAAGCTCTCACCTAGTCTGGCAGTATTCTCCCTTCTCCACGAGCAGGGGGTGGGGCCGGAACACGAGCTCAATTTCTCCACCTGGCTCTGGGGGACTGGGAGCCCCGGGAGGGCTTGGGGGGCCCAGGGTTCCCCCTCCCAGGGTCCCTCCCCGGTCACCAGAGTCTTCAGAACCGGCACCCCCACCCACCCCACCAGCGCCTCCTCCCCCTGTCCCTACACTGCTCCCCCCTGCGCCCCCTCCACGGGGTCGCTTGGGAGCAGGGCCTGGGGCAGAGTCAGGGGCGGAGTCTGAGCTCACATCCTCTCCATCCCCCTCTCCCTCCCCAGGCTCTCCTTCCCCCCCACTCATCGTTGTGGTCTGATCTGACCCAGGCATCGGCCGCCTCACACGCTGGGCCCTGTGGAAACAAGTGGTTGAGGTTAGAAAGCACCAAGGATAAGGGGTTTAGATTTTAAACTTCAGAGAATTAAGAGATCAGGGAAATCTTAATGATGATACCTAATATTTATTACATACTGACTACATGCTAAGCACATTGTTAAGTATTTTGCACTGATTGCCTCAAATTATACAGATCCTACGGACACAGGTAATTATATCATCTCTATTTTATGGTTGAGGAAACTGAGGCTTAGAGAGGTTAAATAACTAGTTTGAGACCATAGTCTCTTTGCCTCTCAAAGCGTGGTCCAAGAACCAGTAGCACAGCCTTATAGAGACGCAGAATCTCAGGCCCAACTTGTGACCTACTGAATCAGAATCTGCATTTTTAACAAGACTCTCAGGTAATCTGGATACACATTAAAGACTGAGTGATGCTGGACTAGGAGGTGATTTAATTCCCAGCAGTGTGAACTCAGAGCTCATGCTCAAAAAGCACTCTACTGTTCTAACTTCTAGAAAGTTAGAAGATGAGCTATTTCCTTAAGAACAGTAGTACAAGCTACAGTTTACATCCATGACCTCCAGGCGTGACAGTTAGACTGTGATCAGCACTCAGGATGCTGAGGCTTAGAAGCAAAGACAGCCCAGGAGTCTGACCCACGGATCTGTCCCATCAGCACCGCTGCCACCTTCTTCGTGGCCCCCGAACCTGTGCATGGCCTGCATTCGCAGCCCCTCCTCAATGCTGGAGCTCAGTGCCTGCTGGTTGTGCAGGCGGCTGAGGCGGATGAGCACCCTGTCTTGGTGGGCTTCATATTCCTCCCGGCTGGGGTAGATCTTAGAGATCAGAGCATCGAAGTTGGGGTCTGGCCGCAGAGACCGCTTGGATACCAGCTTCTTTCGGCAGGTAGGGCACTCCTTGTTCCTGGTGTGGGAGAAAGGAGGCCCTGAGGAGTCAGTCACCAGGGCATGGAAGGTCCAACTCTTGTCCCCCTCCCCCCATCTCAAACCTGTCCCTCCTGTTACCCGCTGCGCAGGGCCGTGACAATGCAATCAGAGCAGAATCGGTGGAGGCACTCCTTGGTTGTCATCGTATTCTTCAGCATGTCCAGGCAGATGGGGCACATGAGCTCTGAATGCAGTGACCGAGGGGAAACTGCAATCTCTGTGCCATCCATGATGGCTTCCTGGAGGCGTCGATGAGTGGAAAGGTGGTGGGTGGGTTGGGGGGAAAGGGGTTTTAGAAACAAGTGGTCCATGAACTTGGAGTCTTGAGAAATACAGTGAGATGTCAGAATCTGGGTACCTCACGTTGGCCACTTGAGGAAATTGGGAATTCTAAGAGTAGGAGCTTTGGAATAGGAGGATCTGAGGTTTGGTGATAGGCCTGGGGATGGGCGTGGCACAGATTTTCCATCTGTGGAAGACTTACTTGGTCAACAGAATTTCTTACAGTGCAGTCCTGGTACTACCTATATCAGAATCCCCTAGGATGCAGGTTAAAAATGCAGATTCTGGGGCTTCCCTGGTGGCACAGTGGTTGAGAGTCAGCCTGCGGATGCAGGGGACACGGGTTTCCAAAAAAAAAAAAAAAAAAAAAAAAAAAGCATCCCTTTACTGTATCACAATGTTACAGGTAGGGCCAGCGGGAATTCCATTTTTAATAAACTCCCAAGATGAGTCTTAAATGCACTGACCTATGATGCGGACCTGAGGAACGGGGAAGGTAATTTCAGCCTGTTTACTATCTTTCAAATGAAGATAGTAATACTTGCTCTATCTCTCTGGCACGTCTGTTTTGAGGATTAAATGAGATAAATGTGAAAACGCTTTGAAAGATTAAGGTAATTCAAAGGTAGGGCCAAGGAGTGTGAAATCGGGCAGAATGGGGCAAGAAATGGAAGAGGCTGTGAGATGGGGGTCTGGGGATGGAGGGGTCTGGGGAAAAGGAGTAAGTTGTAAAGGGAGAATCCCTGTCACCTGAGGGGTCCGGTGGAGCTCATACAGACTCAGTTCCCACGTTTTGCTTTTATTCTGGGCATTCGTCAGCGTCGTCATGGTGACCGGGCACAGACCCCCTACGAGGGCTCCACCGCTGGGGAGGAGGAGAGGTAGGCAGTCTCCAGCCGTCTGCGCTCC
>NW_020175393.1:1272030-1275586 GCF_003031525.2 Neophocaena asiaeorientalis asiaeorientalis | reverse complement strand
CTCGCGGAGACCCCGCCCTCCCTAGGCTCCCTCCTCCGCCCCCCACTCCGCGCCGGCGCGGCCCCTCACCAGCTTCCAGCTGTCCGCGCTCCCGCCGCCACAGCGCCTCTTCCGGGGCCCGGGCTACCCGGCCGAGTTCGCTCGGTCCGCAGCCGCTGCTCAGACAGCAGCTCCCGCTGCCGCCGCCGCCGCCGCCATGGCCCGGGCGCTGGGGCCCTACGTCACTTCCGCCGGGCCCTCCACTCCACTCCACCCCCCGCCGGCGGAGACGTCACCCGCCAGTCGCGGCGCGGGTGGGACGCGACGTGGATGCCCAGATTCCCCACGGTCCCCGCGAGCAGCCGGCGTCCCCGGAGTCCCACGCTACGTGGAGACCGCAGTCTCCGTCCCCTGGCCAGCACCGTCGCGCGGCCGACCTCAGCCACTGTCCCCTTCCAAGGCCCCCCACTCGGGGCCTCCGCTCTGGAGGGCGGGGCCTGGGATCTCTCGGACCCCGGGAGGGGACAGAGGGAATTGGAAAAGGGGCCACCTCCCCCATTCCGCGTCCCCTGGCGGCTCTGGGGAAGGGCGCCCCTCCTCCCCACACACAACTTCTCCATAACCCCAGCCCGGGATTCCGGGGAAAAAAGAGTTGCAGAGGAGCCTCTGCCGTTACGGTCCTTCAGTCCTGTGAACGCAACTAAGTTCCGACGCGCCCGGGATTCCCTTACCACCCTGGTGACCTGCTCCACCCTCCGCTTTGGCTCTCCCTAGACCCTCCGACCCGCTCTCCCTTCGAGGTTTGGGGGCGACGGCTCGGGACGTCCAGACTCAACTCTCGGCCAGAGCTAGAGACTCGAGAATTGCGTTTGGACAATCAAGAGCCGCGGCCCGGGGCGGGGGCGGGAGGCTACACACACACACACACACACACACACACACACACACACACAGGATGGGGCCCCTATCGGGGAGCGGTTGTGCGCGTGTAGGTGGGGGGCACAAGGGGCCGAATGTCTGGAGTGGGAAGTGGGCAGAAGTCTCCTCCAGGACTTCCCAGTAAAGGAAGGGGACCGGGAGGGAAGAGAAGAGGAAGGGGCAGAGCGATCCCCATTGAGGGCAGGGGATGAGAGGGATACGGGGGAAAAGAGACCGTGATGGGCGTCTGTCTCCTCCAGCTTGAACTGGGGCTCCCGGACTTGGGCTGTTTTTTCAGAAAAAGGAGAGGGGTGGGGGAGGGCCACCTGTTCCAAGACCCCCTCCCAAGGATAGACTGGATACTACGATGGGGCCATGAACAAATCACCCTTGGGGACCATAAGAACCCAGGGAATTGGGGGAGGGGACTGGGGCTGCAGGATCAGTGGAAGGGGGTGGGGCAGAGAGCCCCTCCCTCCAAAAGACCCAGAGTGTCACGCACACACAGTGACACACACTCTCTCCTCTCATACCCGGCGGCGGGGGTTGCCCTGGGAGACCAGGCAGTGAAAGGGAACAATCCTTCGCGAAAGGGAAAGGAGGGGGAGGTGGCGAGGGGTCTGAGGACTTGGACACAAGAAGAACCGGAGGTGGCAGGGAAGAGGATTTGGAATTTATTAGGGTCACAAGCACCCCTGCCTCCCATATTCAGCATTCCTGAGCCATACACTGCCACCCCTTTTGTAGCCTGGGAACTCAGAGTCCTCATCAGCAGGAGGCCCGGCAGAGTGGTGGAATAGTGAGCAGAGTCCGGGGTCCTTGAGGCAGTTACATGAAAAGACCTCCTGGGAGGGGCAGAAACATTTGGACAGATGTATAGGTGGAGACAAATGGGCTGGGGGGGAGGCATCCACTTCTGTCCTTGGCCTATGGGAACTTCTGCCCTTCCCTCAGTGGCTCCAGACTCCCCTCATTTGCTTTCTGGGTTCCACTTCTCTGCCCTCTTCCTCCCCCTGATGGCCTCATACCAGTGACTTCCACTGACGCCCCTGTGATGTATCCACTGTCTTCAGATGCCAAGAACGCGACCACATCTGCCACATCTACGGGAATGGTGGGGAGAGGGCAGAATCCTACTCACTCTCACAGACCCAAAGTAGCCTCCTACCAGAATCATCCCTCCCCCAACCACCAATCCTGGTGAGACCCTCTCAGATACCACAGACCTCGGGATCTCTTCATTCAGGCCCCCTCTGCACTCACCCTCAGGGTCCCCCATATGTCCCACTGGGATCATTCCAGTCACCTGTAAGGAAACACTCGTGTGAGTGAAGGTTTTTTTCATGGTTGTTTTTTTTTTTTGTAGACCGAGTCTGTGACTTTTTTTGGTCGTCATTCCTTATACGCTTGCTGAATATGCCCCTCACTGGGCCCAGCATCCTCTCTCTGAAGCCCAGAGAGGTTGGCTCTCTGAATGATTCTGCCCTTCACCCACAGTCTCCTACCTTGTCCAGTACTTTCTGTGGCACTTTCTGTGTCATGGGTGTTTTAATGAACCCTGGGAGGACAGAGTTACAGCGGATCCCATGTCTGTGGAAAGGAGAGTGGCTGCTGACTCCAGAGAGGACTGAACACTGACCCTCCCTCAGACCTTCCACATGGCCCCAGGTGTCTGACCAACCGTCCAAGCTCCCGGGCTGCAGTCTGGGTCAGCCCAACCACTCCAGCCTTGGATGCTGCGTAGTTTGTCTGTCCCACGTTCCCCACCTTTGGGTGAGCCAGAGATTGGGGTTAAGCTGGGAGTCCTAAGGAGGGGCTCTCCTCTCTGTGCCAACTTGGCTGGCTGACCTCGTCCCAACTCAACCTGACCTTCCCTACGATGCTACTGATGTTGATGATGGAGCCAGGACAGCCGCTGGACACCAGGGCTTGGGCTGCAGCCTGAGTGACTAGAAAGATGCCCTGGGGGTGGGGAGAGAAAGTAACAAGGCAGAAAGGATCAGCAGGGGTGACACTCCTCCAACTCCCTCCCCAGGCTAGAGGGCCCAGAAGTCATGGGTTCAGAGATCACCACCTTGAGGTTGACAGCTATGACTTTGTCCCAGTCATCCTCAGACATTTGGAGCAGAAACTCATCCCTGGTGATGCCCGCACAGGACACAACGACAGATGGCGGGCGAGAAAAGCAGGCCTATGTAAGGGGTAGGTTACACACCAAAAAACCTTGTAGAGCCGAGGGCACTGGAGGCAACGTTAGGGCTTTAAAGGGGGCGACGTCGTCTCGCTTTTTCACCTGCACTTGATCCAGCAGGCGCCTGACGGCCCCGGCCTCGGACACGTCAGCCTGGAAGGCTGCATGGGCCCCGCGGGGTGCCCCCTCGTGGCTCCCCGGCCCTCCCAGCAGCCGCACCGTCTCCCGTGCCGCTGCCCCGTCCAGGTCGCAAGCGGCCACAGTGGCCCCCTCAGCGGCCAGGCGCACACCTACTGCTCGGCCGATGCCACTACCAGCACCTGAGATGGGAGAGAACATGCGGGAGGGGGGGAGGGAGAAGTGGGCAGGGGTCAGAAGTCAACAGGGCGCAAAGTTAGTAAAATTCGGATCACAGGCCACAGCGGTTGTAGAGTCCGAGGGCGCGCCCCGACGTCACTCTAGCACACC
>NW_020175393.1:1266135-1272003 GCF_003031525.2 Neophocaena asiaeorientalis asiaeorientalis | reverse complement strand
GACAGCGCGAAGCGAAGCCGGAGCTGAGACGCCATGGCGGGTGGCGAGTGGGCGGGCCCCTAGCGCTGAGCCAATCCGAGCGCAGAGGGGGCGCGGCGAGAGCAAAGCCGGACCAATCGAAGACCCGCCAGCGTTAGGCCACTGGCGGCCACCCGCGCAGGCAGACCTCCAACCGCGGGGGCGTGGCCAGACACCAAAGCTTGGGGGCCGGTGGAGCCGGGAGAAGAGGGGGCCCCCATTCCCCCCAAAAAGGACAAAGACTGCGCGTGGAGCGGAAGATCCAAGGATTTTATTTCCGGTCACCACCCCTCCTTCCCCATTCAAACAGTGATATAAAAGAATACAAACAAAAGAAAAATCAGGCCATGAGAGTAGCAACTAGCCCCCCTCCCCCCCAATCACTCCCAAATCAGGACACACGATTGATGTTTATCCCCGACTTCTGCTACCCACTTCAGGGCTCTGGTCTTCCCTGGAGTTTCCACCAACCGGTGGGAGAGAGGGAGGTGGACCCTGGAGAAGCCAGTGTGTGGCAGCTTGGTCCTCTGTGAATAGGTGGGGTGGGGATGTGGGGTAGGCTGCCGTGACTCCTCTCTCTTCCAGCCTTCTTCATGGCCCCACTTAGTCCCCAAACCCAACAACATGGTCAGCACATGCCCAACACTATGGTCCCTCTGGGCTGTCATTCTCACCTCTGCAGCCCCTGTAAGACTGCCAAATCTTGATAGCTTTCAAGACAAAGTCGCCACCTCCCTAGGATACAACTCCCTCCTTTGGCAGATGTCCCAGGCCAGGGCCCCCAACTTCCACAGACCCCTGACCTGGAGGGTTTAGAGGCTAGAGGTTTGGGGCTGGGGTGGGGCTGGTTTACCTCACCTCTCACTCAAGGTGGGCAATCAGCACCATCATGAAAACTCCCCCCAGCAGCCCCAGCACCTCCAGAAGTGATTGCAATGGTGATGCCTCCCTCAACAGCTCAGGCAACACTGACACCGTTGCTACATAGATAAAGCCACCTGCAGTGAATGGCAGAACCCAGCCAGGACCTGTGCCACCTGCAACTTCACTGCCCACTGCCCCTCCTTCAGTTAGGAGGGCACAGGCTGTGCCTGCCAGTGCCCCTATTGCCGTCAGTAGTTGTAGACGCATCGCCTGGTGGGCAGAAAAGAGAGAGAGAGGCACTCACCAACATCTAAAGGTTATCAGTGGTTTAGATGTGGCTGTAGGGGTATAAGTGTACATGGATAAGATGCATGTCTTTAGAAACTAAATAGTAAGGCAAAAAGAAGGGGATCTAGAATAGACATTTTCTGAAAAATCTTAGATCAAAGAGGTCCTTTCCACAGACCTTCTGACTCAATAGGTCAGGGTCAGGGGCATGGTGTGAAACACCCCCATAAAACATTCAGATGGCTATGGACCACAGTTCAAGAACTACTGAGCTACAAGACAAAGAAACAGAACTTCTTCCGCCTCGTTTCTAGAGGATCTGTTGTTAACAATACAGGCATACCTCGGAGATATTGTGAGTTCAGTCCCAGGCCATCACAATAAAGCAAGTCACATAAGTCTTTTTGGTTTCCCAATGCATATATTTACACTATCCTGTAAGTATGCAGTAGCATTATGCCTACAACGTACGTAGCTTAGTTAAAAAATACTCTACCGAGGGCTTCCCTGGTGGCGCAGTGGTTGAGAGTCCGCCTGCCGATGCAGGCGACGCAGGTTCGTGCCCCGGTCCGGGAAGATCCCACATGCCTCGGAGCGGCTGGGCCCGTGGGCCATGGCTGCTGGGCCTGCGCGTCTGGAGCCTGTGCTCCGCAACGGGAGGGGCCGCGGCGGTGAGAGGCCCGCGTACCACACACAAACAAAATACTCTACTGATAAAAAATGCTAACCATCACGTAAGCCTTCAACAAGTTGCAATCTTTTTGCTATAGTAACATCAGAGATCACTGATCACAGATCAACGTAACAAGTATGATAATAACGAAGTTTGAAATGTTTCAAGAATTACTCAAACTGTGACACAGACATGAAGTAAACAAATATTGTTGCAAAAATTGTATCCATAGACTTGCTGAAGCAGGGTTGCTATAAATTTGTAAAAAACGCAATATCTGCTAAGTGTAATAAAGGAGTGCAATAAAACGAGGTATGCCTGTAGTACAACTTGTTCGGAACTAACGGGTGGCAGTCTGGGTTTGGGGTGGGTTAGCGGGGGATAAAAGGCTTGAGGCAACCATGTTTGGTGCACACCATCACCAACCTGCTTTTTGCTGCAGCCAGACTGGACCAAGATGGCAAAGTCCCCGACTTCATGGGGCACTTCATGTAGCAGAACAGTCATTGTGGTCAGGATCCCCAGTCCCCGACCCCCTCGAAATGAAGCACCAATGGCCAGACCATCCGTGAAGTTGTGTGCCAGGTCAGCAGCCAGATTCAGGTACCCCGATACACGTAGGTCTTTTACAGGAGAAAAGGAAGATTAAACAATTAGAGGTATTCATCACCCCTAGTCTCAGCCCTGATCAGCCCCCCAGAGACCACTTCACATCCAGCCTCAGTATTTTCCAGACACCTGTGATCACCCACAGTGTTGTTCCATGTGATTCATGATGATGCCCCTTGCCCAAGCGTATGCAACGCTGGCCCTCACCTGAACCTGCTTTTTCCTCTTCAGAGTTCTGAGGTTTCACTGGCCTGTCTTTGGACCTTGTGCTCCCTCCTCTGCTTTTCCTCGACCCCCCTGCTTCCTTTTCTTCTTCCTCTGAGCTCTGTTTCTCCTTTGAAGGACGCCCTGAGGGAAGAAAGCAGTTGGTAAGAGTGGAGAACAGAGATTTGCCAATATGTCCTCATAAGGGTAGTCTTCTCCCACCTAAGAACCATAAAATGAGGAGATTCAGAGATGGAAAGGTGGCTTTCACGAAAGTTGTTCCTGGGCTCACCCTGTCTTCCATGTGTGTGACCGTGAGCGTGTCCATGTCCGTGTCCATGTCCTCCTTTTACATGTCTCACAAATTTCTCCACCACGAGAAAGGCGACAATTCCACTGAGGACCCACAGTCCCACAGACAGAATGGGGCCCTGGCCTAGGAATGGATACATTGAGACATTAAGGGAGATTTTGATTTCAGACTCTTCCTCCCCAAGCACAAGAGAAGAATAGGGAGGGACAGACCTTCCCCAGCACCCCAACCCCACGTCTTCACCTGCCCCTTCCTCACCACTGTGGGAATGTCCATGTCCAGGCTGCTCCAGAGGGTGGTGAGAATGAGGTTCTGGAGGAAGGGAGAGACAAAGCTAGATGAGGAAATACCCCAACCAAGGGGTGTGTATTTGGCAGAATATTGGAAGGTCAGGGATCACAAAGGGGAAAGAACCCTCTTGTCCAAAGCATGAAATACATTAAGATTTAAGGTAGAAGCTAGAGATCACTTACCCAGAGCATGAGGGATGAGGTGCAGGAAGGCATCTCCCAAGAGCCCACCCGAAGCAAAACTCAGCAAGATCTGGAGCAGAGAGCGGTGCCGAGGGGAGTTTGACTCCACGGGGATAAGGAAGAGGACGAAAAATGGAGCTGCAGAGATCAGCACTGTGGCCCCCAGTGCCTGGCGAGGGAGAGTCAGGGGTCAAGTGGTGTGGGGTTTCCCAACAATCCCGAACCAGTCCCCCTCTGCCCCATCCCCGGGGGACTCACATAGGCCCAGAGAGTGACAGTGTCCAGGTTCTGTTTGATGCCTGGAGCCCCAGACTCCTCATAGATTGCATGGCTGTGCTCATGATCATGTCCATGTCCTCGGTGGTAGACGCTCTCATGAGAGTGGCCATGACTATGGCCATGGTGCAAATCCTCATGCGAATGTCCATGGTCGTGACCGTGGGTATGCCCATGCCAGATGCTCTCATGAGTGTGGCCAGGGGCATGGCTGTGTCCATGGTGGAAATCCTCATGTGAGTGCCTGTGGCTGTGGCCCTGGAAGTCCTCGTGCAGGTCTTCGTACAGGTCGCCATGACCCCCGTGTCCGGCCACTAGCAGCCCCAAGGCCGCCCAGGTCAGCAGTCCCACGGCCACCCAGTGGGGGGCCCCCAGGCCTCTGGCCATCACGCTGACCAGAGGGACAGAGATAGTGACTCCACTTGACCCTCAACTCTATACCTATGAGGGGTCCGCTCTACTCCGTTCGCGCCCTCCGTCCACTTCTATGGGCTGCTTCCCCATTCCATCCTGTCCCCACCCACATTGTTCCCAAGACTCGTTTTCTTTATCCGGAACCCCATCCCTGATGCAGGGCCCCCGGGACACCGCTCTAGGCTTTGATCCTCCACTATATGGACTCTCTGCGTCCTCGTCTCTATGACCCACTAAATGAAGAAAAAGGCCTGAAAAAGACGGTAGGGAAAAACAGGGAATTCTCACCGGCTCCGGGATCCTCTCCTTTCCCGGTTTGCTCGGACGTGGCAGTCCCGCCTCTAGCTCCCGCGAGAACAGGGAGTTCCGTTCTACCTTGGTCCCAGTACCTTTACCAATATGGCGGCACTCCGGTAGTGGTGAAGCCGTCTAGCCCTGGCGCGCATGCGCGGGTGTGGAGGTTATTTGAGGGGACGCTGGGCTAGGCGGGTTAACAGGCGGGAAGAGACCGCCTCCTCCGTTTCCAACCAGACGAGGAGGCGGGAACTAGCGCGGAGACTTCCCGTCTATACCAAGATGGCTGCCACATCGGCGCTGTCATTTTGCTACAGCGCAGAGCGAAGCGCTTAATTCGACCCGGTTAAGGCCAGAGACTTTTTCTCTGGGGCTTCCTCGTGCTCAGCTAGTCCAACGATCAATCCTTGGGAACCCCTGGTACCTCTTCGGTATTCCTACACTCAGCCAGGAATCATGTCTTGGGCTGCTCGCCCGCCCTTCCTCCCCCAGCGGCATGCCGCAGGGCAGTGTGGGCCGGTGGGGGTGCGAAAAGAAATGCATTGTGGGGTCGCGTCCCGGTGGCGGCGGCGACGGCCCTGGCTGGATCCCGCAGCAGCAGCGGCGGCGGCGGCGGTGGCAGCCAGAGAACAACAAACCCCGGAGCCGGAGCCGGGGGAGGCTGGACGGGACGGGATGGGCGACAGCGGGCGGGGTGAGTGACCTAGCGGACGGACCGGCAAGCCAGTGACCGCGTTATCAGCAACCCCTTCCCCCCCCGCCTCCACTGGTGTTCTTTCCCAGGCGCTCCCGCCCCCTTGTTTGTAAACACGCGTCCCCTCCCTCCCGAGGGCCTTAGTGCCCTCCCCCCGGGGCGGGGCGGGGAGGGGGAGCTTCCGCCCTCCTAGTGGTGGCCGCTTGAGGCCCTGCACTACGGAGGTCCAAGGCGTGGGACACTAGTCCTCGAGATTGAGGACTCTGGACGTTTGAAGGCAAATTCTCTGTCCTAGGAGGGGTCTCTTCTGCCTATCTCTTTTCTCTGCACGTTCTGGCTACGAGCTGGGAGTGGAGGGGCTGACTGGTCCACCCCACGTGCTGCCCCACCCACACGAGATGCGTCTGGCTTGGGGTGACCAAATGCATTGTTTGGAATTTGCCTCACCTGAACGATCATCCTCTGTCAGCCCCCTTCTCTCACCACGATTAGGAGTTAAGCCGTTGTTTGACAGCAGGGTGTCTCTGGACTTGGGAAGGGGTGGGGTGAGGTGGGGGCGCGGTGGGGGGATCAGAGAGAGAATTAAAGGCTCCGGTTGGATGATCGAAGACTCATTTTCTCTTTTTGTCTCCTCTGTCTGTGTGTGTCTGTGCCTGTGTGTACCCCTCACCAGACTCCCGAAGCCCAGACAGTTCCTCTCCAAATCCCCTTCCCCAGGGGGCCGCTCCCCCTTCTCCTCCGGGGCCTC